>NC_031783.1:12822047-13107636 GCF_001522545.3 Parus major | reverse complement strand
GCTCCCGGCCCCGGGATGCTCCCGGCCCCGGGATGCTCCCGGCCCCGGGATGCTCCCGGCCCCGGGATGCTCCCGGCCCCGGGATGCTCCCGGCCGCTCGGTGGGACGTGGGCAGCTCGCCCTGGCTGCTCCAGGGAAGGATACAGCCAGCAGAAGAGAAGGGAAGGATCCCCGCCGTCTCCCTGTGGCAGCGGGAGTGTTGTTCACCCCCGGCCCCCGATGCGTTCCGGAGGGATGGGGACTCCCCGGTGCCTGTGCTGGCCCCCACCGGGGAACAGCCGTGCCGGGAGGCACCCGGGCCGAGACGTCCGTCTTCATCGCCTCCCACGGCCGGGGAGATCCGCAGGACTCCACGGAACCTGGATCCGGCCGCCCTCGGCAGCAGCTGCTGCTCGTTCCTGGATCCCGCAGAGCCCAGTGGGACCCAGTCCCAGGCTGGCTGCAGTCACCCTGCCTGTATCCCCACGCACCAGACATCCAACCCTCTGCTTTTATCACCTCCTGCTTCAGTGCAACTGATTTTTATCCCATTCCCGTCTGGATGCACTCACCCCTTCCCTCCCGAGCATGGGGATGCACCCACTCATCCCATCCCTCTCTGAGTGATGTCGCAGCATGCATCCCTGGCTAGGGAGGGCAGGATCTCTTCTCAGCTGCAGGATTTAGATACAATAACGTGGAATTCAGGGATATAATAACCTGCAGAATCGATGGCCAAGTGAGGGGTCAGCTGTAGGTAAAAGGGGGGCACAGAGCAGGCAGCCCCTCGCTCTTGATCCTCATCCATAGCTGGGTTTCATTTCATGCATATTGCCATGATCCCTGCAGACATGGGGAGATCCCAGGCAGGGATGGGAATGAACTGTGGGTCAATTTTAACTTCTGCAGGAGGATTTGGGGTATGTTACTAAGGGAAGGGAAGGGAGAGGACAGCATGGCCCCTGTTCCTTGCTGCCATCCCCTCTCCTCACTGCTCCCATCTCCAGCCTGCTCCTGCTTGAGCCTGTGCCATGAGCTGCCTCCACTGCTTCTGAACTCTGCTTGGGGCTCTCCAAGGCTCAGTAGCCCATGGGGGGGAAATCTGGCACTGTGGAAGTCAGGGATGGAGGCTCAGCCCTGCTGGGCCTCTGCCAGACCCAATTCATGTTTGCCCAAACCCTTTACCTGCTTTTTCTTCCGTTTCTGAAGTGGGAAGATCCTCCTGCCCCCACAGCACGTCACAGCCTCAAAAAGCTGTAGAGGAACTGTCCCACTGCACAGACACTGGGAACATGAAGACACTTTTGGTGGTTTTCTCTGAGGTTGGGGCAGTGCAGATGATGAGCAGCAGTGATTCTGTGTTTGGGGAGTGCTGCAGGCAGGCTCCAGTGAGTATTCCCTGCTTCCCAACCCATCCCAGCCATGCAACCCCTCAGATCCCCTGACTGCAAGAAATGAAACACTCATTATTTTGTTTAGAAGGGAGAGGAAACTGCAAAGCCAAGCCTGGCTTCCAGGGCAGAAGGTGGGAGACACAAGGAAACCAGAGAAGGATCCAGCTCTGTGATGGAGAACAGTGGCTGCCACTCAGAGCTGATCACCCACCCTCCCCCCTGAGCTGAGAAATGAGCAGGGTATGCAGCAACCCTGGTTCCAGAGGAAGTGGTAAATTTAGTCATTGGGGTTTTTTAAAGACACTTCTGCATTTTCAGCAGAAATAACAATCTTAAGCTTTGTAAAGCAGTGCCATGAGCCAGCTAATCCCCTCAGAGCACAGCAAGGCAGAAACACAGGGAGGAGGAACTACACCCTGTGAATAAAGAAAGTTGTGTGCAAAAGCCTCCATGAGCTCCTGAGGCTCAGAGCTGAACTGCAGAAGGTACCTGGGGACCAAGGATTGCCACAGAAGCCAGACCACGCTGACACCTCTGGCTGGAACTCCTTTTGCCCACCAGTCCCTATAAATACAGGATTTTATGGGTTGAGAGCTCAGCTCTAACAGGACACAGAATCCTGTGTCCTCCAAAAACCCTTCAAGTTCATCAAGTCCAACCTGTGACCAATCCCCACCTTGCCAACCAGCTCAGAGCACCGAGTGCCACATCCAGTCATTCCTTGAACACCTCCAGGGATGGTGATTTCCCAGCCTTGAAGTTTCATGACTTACCAAGTGATTCACTTTTAATTTGTCTTCCCCAGACAAGGTTCAGCAGATTTTTGTCTCACTTTCCACACAGAGCTTTCCATCCTGTCCCCCAGGGCACTGCCCTGGGAGCAGACTTGGGACCAATCCCAAAGGCAACTACAAATAATTCTGGTCACTCACCTTTGGAAAAATGTGACCCACTGACCAGACAAGAAAAAAAGATGTTCAGGTTAATTTGCTGTTGTTATGAATCAAATGCAAGGCAGACAGAATGAAGAGAAGTAGGATAAAATCATTCGCCCTCCAAAATCATCACCTCAAGGGAAGAATTTCCCTGGAAGAAGCTCATCTGAATCTTCACATCCAGATCATCAGAACTCCAGGTCTGTCAACTTTAGAACTTTTCAGTTAAGATGAACTTTTCCTGTTTCAAGGACATAAAATATTGGTGCAGGATTTTCCCCACTCTGTCTCTCTCCCAATTTCCTTAACATCTCATTTTAATAAATAAGCATCAAAACAAATAATCAGTTTTTCTCTTTTTTATTATTATTATTATTTTTATTTCTAGCAGACAATTTACATAAAATTCCCCTTTTAAGTTAGTGATTCATAACTTCCTGCAATAAACTACTTAAAGAGCAGCTTTGGTAAAGAATGGAATGAAACAACCAACCAAAAAAAAAAAACCAAAAACAAAAAGAACAATCACAGCTGATTTTGAAACCAACACAATTCACCAAATTTAGATTCAAAAGAAAATCTGCCAAGCTGTATTTTCTCAGTGTTTCCAAATATTTCACCTTCCTCCTCTTCCTCCCTTTTCAGGTTTGTGCAGATGTGGGAGCTGCGTTCTGTCAAGCAGTTTGTCCTGCTAGATCATGGAAATCCATCTTTACATGATTCGTAGCCCTTGAATGGAGGACTCTAAAGTCTTGAAGGAGAGAAAAAAAAAAAAACAAATTTAATTACAATCTGCTGCAGTAGCTTGGGTTAAATAATTCCGTGTAAATGCTAAAAAAACAAGTTAAAAACATGAATATTTGAAATAAGACTCAGTCATAGAATGCCAGAATGGTTTGGGTTGGAAGGACCCTAAAGATTGTCTTGTTCCAGCCCCTGCCATGGCCAGGGACACCTTCCACATTCCCAGGTTGCTCCAAGCCCTGTCCAGCCTGGCCTTGGACACCTCCAGGGATCCACAGCTTCTCTGGACAACCTGTGCCAGGGCCTCCCCACCCTCACAGGGAAGAATTTCTTCTTTAAGTAAAGGATTTCTTCCTAATTCAAAAGCCAGAGACCACAACAGTCATTCCTTTCAAACTCAGGCATGTACAGCCCAATGATACAGACCTGAAACTGCAGCTTAGAGATCATCTCAACTTATTGTTTGATTCCTGTCCCTACCAGGGCACTCTGGCAGCACAGAGCCCAATCTATTCTTTCCCTAAATCAAATCCCACATCCCAGTTTTGGGTAGACCAACAGGGACCTCTGTTGGCCAGGCCTGAGCAAAGCAAGCATGGACATTAATACATCCTTTTAGGATTTTCAACACTTTATTTTCCAGCTATTAGAGACAACTTCTTACTCCTTGGGTAAGTTAATTCTGAGAGGACAGGACCTTGTTCTGCAGCAGGACAATGAGCAGAGTCCCATGGGATGGGAGAAGGAAGAGGCAGGGGGATTATGTTGTACTGATTGTTTCAGCCCAACTGTGGCTGAGGCTGGAGAATGAAAGAATTAAGGGGATTCCTACAGGGACATTAAGTGTTTCTATTAAAGAAATAAGTCAGTATTAGCACCAACTAGTTAACAAACTTGCATCTCCATTTATGCAGATTCTTGGATCAGTTTTTCTTATGGACTTCACTAATGGTTTTGAATATTCCAGTCTGGATTTCCTGCTGCTACTAAAACCTGGCTTGGGGATAAGCCCCAGGAGTTGATACTAGAGATCAAAAACAAAAACCATAAAAAAAACCCACCAGCCCAGCTAGTTCACATAAACATGTAGTAAAAGCACATTTTTACCTTAAAGTCCCAGATGGTCATTGCTCCATCGATGCCGGTGGTGCAGAATTTCCGACAATCCCGTTTGTCTATCTCATAAATAGACACTTGGCTGCAAACAGAGAGTGAGAGCTCCAACACCCATTCCAGAGAGCCAGAAAACTGGGAAATTTGGGCTGAATTCTACTCCTACTCTTTCAGATGGAGACATGACTATACCAGAGCCTACATGAGAATCTTGGTAGACTGCCTCAGAAAAATAAGAAAAAGATGCTGAAAGCTCTTTAATGGCTTGGTGAGACTAAATGTTTTCCTTCAATAAAGACAAATTGCTCAACATCCCCTGGAATCACATATTTTTTTTAATGTGGAGATATTTTACCCAATTCATCTGAATGAATCCTTTTGATTAACAGAATGTGGAATAGTTTGGGGTGGAAGGGACCTTAAAAGCTCACCCAGTCCCACTCCCTGTTATGGGCAGGGACACCTTCCACAATCCCAGATTGCTCCAACCTGGCCTGGAAAGCTTCCAGGGATGGAACAGCCACAGCTTCTCTGGGCAACCTGTGCCAGGGCCTCCCCACCCTCACAGGGAAGGATTTTTATGTATGTTTAACCTAAATTTCCCCTCTTTCAGTTTGAAAACAATCATACATAATAAATACACATGGCAGTAACATCTGAAACAGGAAGCTGGGATGTGAATTTTAGGTGGATTTTGCTGACTGGATTTTGCACAGTGCCACCAGCCTCTTGGGAACTTCCCACATATTTGATAAGATAAGCTTTGTCCAAGGTACACAACACATTAAGCAAGAGCAAACAGCTGTAGCCATGTCAATGATTAACTTCACCAGCACCCACGTAAATCCCAGAAACAGAGAGCTGCTAAGGAAAGACCACAAGGAAAAAGGGATCCCAGCTAAAACCTTCCAGCAGAGCAAACCTGAGGGTTTGCACAACACCCTGGGAAACGCACTGGGCATGGAGAACACTCCTTGCCCTGCTGCAGGCAGCAGGACACTCACGTTATACTGTTTTGGTGCAGCGTCTCCAGGGTGGTGTTGCGGTCCTCCGTGGTGGCTCGTTTATCCATGTTCCGGAAGCGCTCCATGGCGGAGATGTTGCGCTGGATGCTCTGTTTGGGAATGTCTAGTTTGGAAACGAAGCTCAGCAAGCCACGGTCGTCACAGTTGAAGAGCATCGGGCAGCAGTCGTGGCCCTGCAAGCAAAGACTCGTCAGGAAACGCCACCTCTGCATTCCCACCCTGCCCTTCCAATGGGCAAACACTGACACCAGGGCAGAGATTAAGATTATTATGATTATTATTATTATTAACTGTGCAAAATATGGGGTTTCCTCCCCCTCCAAAACACAATAAAGCTCTACAAGGAGGAAATAGCAGACACTTACAGCTGCCACCACGCTGTTCTCAGAGACAAAGGACACGCTCAGGAGTGGGAGGAACTCTGTTTTCAGCTGCGAAACCCTGAGCACAAGGACATTTGTTAGAGGGATTCACTGAAACCTCTCATTTTCGGCTCTAACAAAAAATAGGCACCATTCCCACATAAGGATTGTTGGAAAAGTCAGGGTAGCTCGGTTGTCCTGTGGTGACAACAGAAGGCTGTAATTTGTAATATAAAGTTTCAGCCTAATGAAGGTGTACTGGAAGATTTATAACAAACCCAAGTATTCCAGGTGAAAGGTTATTGTTACCAAAATTGTATGCAAAGAGGGGCAAGAGTTTAAAGTGAATACCCCCAAAAATGTGTGTATGGATGAAGATATTAATTACATTTGAATATAAAAAACACTTGAAGTTTTGATGCTTGACATCTTTGCAGAGAGAAAAAGCCTCGATGTTAATTTAAGTCAATTTTAGCAATTTAATGACAAATAAAGAGAATTCTTAAACACTTTATAATGAATGATATTCCCTGCCAGGTACTTATACAACTATAGTGATCAGAACCACAATTCAAAATGAATCCCAGCAATGCCTGGATGACACCAGAGATTTCTGCTACCAAAACATATGGAGAATCTCATCCTTCCTGGATGGAAAGCCAAGGACACTGTAAAGTTTTGCAGCTAAGAGAAGGAGCAGAAGGAACAATTTTTAGTTAAATATTTTGTTGGATTGGAAGGTGCAAGTTAAAACCTTGCATCAGCATCATCTTAAAGACAAAGGCTGAAATTAGTATTTCATGAACTTATTTTCCAGATTCTGGTTGTGGATGGGGTCTTAGTTCTGCAGTGACCATGTTTCTGGATTCTCTCTGAATTGGGAATATTGTCTGGAATATCATTTGGAATATTCTGTATTGCAAATATTGTTTTGGAAAAGGAAATACTGTTTCCCTGGTTACTCAGTGGAACATACCTTTTTTCCCAAATGCCTTTTTCTTCCCCAAAAACAAATTGGCTATACCCTCACTGAAAGATTCTTACAAAGAATTTAAATTACATAATCTAAAATTCTCAGAAACAACCTTATTTATAGAATATTTTTACAAGCCTCAAAGAGACTCCTGGAATCTACAGTAAAACAGACAACAGAGGCACGAGCTTGGGAGCCCAATATTCCACACATGATGGAATCATTATGGTTGGAAAAGACCTTTAGGATCATCAGGCTCATAGTACCAGCGAGGGGATACTCACATCATGTTTTTGGAGGCATCAGCCACTGACACGGTGCTGTCGTGACTGACCCAGGCCAGGCGGTTGCCGCTGGCCGAGAAGCTCACGCTGTGCACCCACCCTCCACTGCCTGCGCCCCCAAATTCCGACATCAGCTGCCCAAAAGGCATCTTGGAGCCCCAGGGTGTGCTGGCTGGCTTTTCATCCACTTCCTTAATGTAAGCAGAGAACACCCTGCAAATAAAAAGATTTTTGTGTGAGCAAAGAGAGAACAAAGCTTCTGGGAGCATGGGATGCGTTTCATGTTGGAAATGAAGAAATGGGTCTTGATTCTCCCAAAATAAAATATTTTGTCTTTAAACAAGCCTGGAAGCAGCAGCGTGCAGAGAGAAAGGAGCAGTTTAAAGGATGTAAAGCACACAGGTTTCTCATAAATGTTGTTCCTGTAGCCCTCTCCCTTTTTTCCAGAAGATGGCACAAAAATACATGTTGTCAGTGCCTTTTTCCCTGTGCCAAGATTTCCCTTTCATCCTTTTGCGGTGCTAACAGCTCTCTGGAGTCAATCCTTCAGTTAGAGAAAACCCAGGAATGGCACTGTATAATTAGAAGCTAATACAAACACCTACAAAATTACCCACTTTTTAAGAACATTCCCGTTTTAGAAGAATTTCAAAGAAAGAAATGTGATGTTCCAATGCCAGCAAAGGAGCTCTGAGCCACCTTCTTCCGGCTCATTATTGCAAAAATGCCTTGAAAACCTGAAATACCGCAATGTTTTTATAGTTTTTTTATTTTTTTTTTCCCCAGCACTACAATTTTCAAGATATGCTTAAATAGAAAACCTCCCCCTTTCATCAAATTCCTTCTGCATGATTCAGACATGCCACAGTATGGTGTTCCTGACTGTTACCATGGAATTTAATGGGACGTCACAACCATAGGATTTGAGTCCATTGAACAGGAGGAGCAAGGCAGCTACACCATGCTACTACCAGAGGAAAAAAAAAATCAGTACAAATGAAAAACTATGATCAAATATTCATGGTTGCAGTCACACACAAACAGGAATTGTTTTATAGTGAGTTTAAGGAAGTGTAACTCTTCCTTCCCTGTTTTTTCTATCTTTTGTATGTATGGGGTAAGCAATTCCAAAGCTACCTATATTCAGATTATTCCAATAAAGCTGCTCATTTGGAATGAGAAGGGTTTAACTGCAGCTATATTAGGTACAGATTTTCAGGGAATTAAGTATGGCTATATATTTGGCTCTATCAGTTTAAATATAATCTAATGATAATCCTTTAAACAACCAAATTTTATAGAGCCACCTCTATAAAAGGCTGGTCTCTTAATGTATGGAAGTAGGACAAGATGTTTAAAGCAACAGCCTTTGACACAAGGCAGGAAAATCATATCTAAGTAGGGAAGACCTTGAATTTAACTGTTAGTTAAAAATATAAGAAGTCTTTTCCCTTATTAAAGTCTCCCTGTCTTTCAAAACCAAAATCACCTCAGCTTGAAGGCCCCAGCCTTCAAAGAATGTTGGGAAATGACTTTCAGTCCCACAGCAAGAACATAAAATCATACTTAGGTGGTGCTCATAGCTACAGATACATATTTCTGATAAATATAAGGGGAGCTCATTTACCTTGGCTAAGCCCCAAAGAACTCTGCTGAATACCCAGCAATTTTCAGCCTCCTGCCCTCCATTCCTTCCCCAAAATGTTTCCCACTTAGCTGCTTATTATGTGGCAGTGGTTCTGGCAGATCCATTCCTTAATTTCCATCAGAGCAGGTATCTTTATTCTTTTTAATATGGGACTGAAGGGAGATCTGGAATTCTAGAGATCTGTACTCATCATTTACAAAAGAGAACAGTTTTTCATGGTTTTGGGGAAGAAACAGAATCTTAGAATCCCAGAATGGTTTGGGTTGGACACACACACACAACCACACACACATTTCAGGTGACCTAATGTCAAAGTCCCAAGGTCCTTTATGAACCCAAAGTAAAAGAATTCCACATGTGAAAAGTAGCTGCTTCTGTTTCACATCACCTTTTTTGTGACAGGAAGTGAATACACACAGTTTATCTAATTAAAACTGGAAATAAGGCAGGAAAGGGAAGACAACTCTCCCCTCTTCCCCAGCTTCCATTTAACATCCCTCCTTACATGAAGAGGTATCAAAGGATGGGGTTTAGATGCAAGGGTTTCATTCTGAAATAAGGAATGTAATAGTCAGTCCCACCTCCCCCTCCCACTCCTCCTTAGTCATTTTTAGTACACACTTTGAAGCATAAAAATTGCCCTATTACATAAAGAATTTAAGAAAAGAAGCTTTCATTATCATTCAAGGTACAAGTGATTAAGTCAATGTGGATTGAAGTCAGGCCCTGCAGACTCCCCCATGCAGAGTCCCCTGCAGTGACCCCAATCACTCAGCACAGAGCAGTTTGCAGGGCCCTTCCCTCACGCTGTAATTTCACAATGAGTTTCAAAGTCTCCCCCATCCATCTCTCATGCCAATCTGCCTTTAACAGCCTGATTTTTTTTAAATGGTCTTCAAAAAATCTCTTTTGTTGTGTTGAGTTGCAGGTGGATTAATTCCTTGACTCTGCTCCCCACAGGCAAAGGGGAAGAAACAAGGAACTCAGGCAATAAAAGCCTTTGGAAATGGCCAGTTACTCTGAATTTTGGAACTGCACCATTAGTATATTGCTTTTTAAACTCTAACTAGCAGTGTTGGTGTTCTACAAGATGACACCTGCTAATCCAACTTCAGCCTAATGACCACCTCTCAGCCTAAATGCTGTGTAATGCTGGCAAGGAACCCATCAATTCCCCAAATTCAGGTGTGTCCCTCAGCAGATCCATGCTGGCTGTCTGAAGTCAGGACACTGCAGCACCAAAGCCAACATTTCTCAAGCTGGATATTTTATTTTGGTACCAACAACACTACACAATGAGCCACCTTTTATCCTAATAGCAAGTGCAAATACCTGATCAACATGACCAAGCTACTGATTTGATCCAGCAGCCCAAACTGTAGACAGATGTTTTAGTTTCTCTCACCTGCACTTGAAGTCACAGGATCCTGCAGCCAGCAAGACATTATTGGGGTGCCAGTCCAGGCTGAGGACAGTGGAACGAATGGGCTTTTTAATGTGTTTGCTCACCCACCTAAAATAAACCAAACCAAAATAAGACATAAAATTTATATGAATGTATTTTACCTGATTCCCACAAATCCACAAAGCACTCCTCAAAAAGATCACTCCTTGTAAATGACTAAACACATCAGTTTTGGAAAAACTTAATGTCCAAACCTTTCACTCATTCACATTCTCTTGTGCAATCTGTGAACATTATGGTTAGCGCAATTAAACTTTCAAATATTATGAACAAACCCATTAAATAGGTATCTCCTCAGCTAAGTCCTACTCCCCTTCAAACTAATTCTTAAAATGCATCCAGATGGAACTTCTTGATGTGAATTTTGCACAGGAATTGCCAGGTCTCTTCCACCCAGTGAACACAAGGTCAGCTGTGACTGTGACTCCAAGCTAAGCATCATTATTTTCACAGATCACCAAGTACAAGTCCTCCAGTCCTTCCAACGAGTTTTATAGTCACATCTCTTGCCTATTGACTTTTCTACTGTTTAAAAATACAGTAACTATAAAACACAACAAGAAAATGGGGGGACTGCCAATGACCCAACAAGCGCATTCATCTCAATTATCTGCAGTGCAGTGCAAAGTGGTCCTGCTGCTGAATGCATCAATAGTGGCCTAAATATGTCTCAGCAGATTTGGTTTATCTGAACTATTTACAAACTAGTAATGAAATCTATTATTCACTTCATGGCATTTGGGATGACGGTGCTTTTTCTTTGATTTTACTTCCATCAGGCACAAGTTTTAAGGCTCACAATTTACAAATTATGTTTCTTTAGCATATGGAGTCTTGATTCTTTTGCAGACAAGTGAGGCAGAGAAAAAATATTGATAAGTGAATATGCTGGAAAGCATAAAAGTCCAAAACAATCTTTAAAATGTATTTTGCAGATGGTGTCATTGTTTTTCATCTCCACATGGCAGACTGCACACAGGACACCTGTGTTTTTGTGCTTGTTTATGCAACCCAAAGTAAAAGATACTCCACACACTGATTTCAGCTACAGATGATACAGCAAATGTAGCTCCAACACGTGCAGCTAGAAAGGGAGAAGATCAGAAGCATTTAGATGCTAAAACAAGAAAAATGTTAATGGTGGAAATATCTTTGTGATATTCCTATATGAAATCTACAAACTGTGATAGAAGTACATAACAAAATGCAGAATAGGTCAATGACAAGCTCAAACATCTAACAGACCACCCTGGAGATGTGACAGACTCAAACCTCTTATGGCCCAAAATAATAGATATGGAAGAAAGACTTGAGTGAAGATTTCTTCATTCATTCCCTCACAAGGAGGGGGAAGGAAATATTTATTTTTTTCAACTATGGAGTCGTAGTAAAGAAATCTTTACTCTGCAGAAATTCTTGCACTTTTAGAAACGCAACATATGTTTATGGCAGTCAGGCAGAACACATCCACGCCAACTTGTACTGTCTGAAAAAAGGCAAAGGCCTTTAGGCGTTACAGCAGAGTGAAGAAGAGAAAGAACCTTTTTCCCCAAACACTGAAGTCCACAAAAGAACTGATGAGGCCATTCCTCTACATTTCCTGAATATTTTAGGAATTAGTAAAATAGTAACCCAGTTCCCAGCATTAAACAAATTTAGCTTTCCAATGCAGACCTAAAAGATAGAGAAACAGCTCACCAGTCATTTTCAGACTCAAAGTAGCACACAGATATGAGTCGAGCTCCACTTCCCACAGCAAATTTGTTCTCCAAGGGAGACCACTTGACAAAGGTGGCGGCACGGTTGATCCTGAGGATGACGAGGGTGGGTTTCCACACGCCGTCCTTCTGGCTCCACACGTAGGCGTTGCGGTCGGCGCCGCACGTCACGATGCGGTCGCTTTTGGGAGCCCAGTCAATACCTGCAAGTGAAGAGTTCACAGGAATTAATTTCTCCTCATGCTGTTTGTTTTATGTTAAGGCAAAACAGAGATCATCTCACAGTCAGTCCTCTGCCACAGAATCCCAGAACAGTTTG
The DNA here is from genome assembly GCF_001522545.3 of Parus major. Classification (NCBI taxonomy): domain Eukaryota; kingdom Metazoa; phylum Chordata; class Aves; order Passeriformes; family Paridae; genus Parus; species Parus major. The sequence goes on along the minus strand of NC_031783.1, from coordinate 13,095,677 downwards.
GGGAGGAAAGGACCTTAAAGATCACCCAGTTCCAACTCTGCCAACTCTCATTCAGTATCCCAAGTTGCTCCAAGCCCCATCCAACCTGGCCTTGGACACTTCCAGGGAGCCAGGGGCAGCTTCAGCTTCTCTGGGCAATCTGGGCCAGGGCCTCTCCACCCTCACATGCAAGAATTTTGCCATATATCTAACCTAAGTTTCCCCTCTTTCAATCTGAAGCCACTCCTCTGTGCCCTGTCACTGCAGTTCCTGATGAACCGATGGCTGATATAGTTATTACTGTTATTACTTCATCTCTTATTCTCCAGGAGCTATTTCAAGCTGTTAGGAATACTTGTTTCTCCCTCTAGGTTTCATCAAAACTGCAGATTCCAAACTCCCAGATCCCAGGGATTTGCCCCTACTCGAGAGTCTCCACCCGAGCCGCCCCTACTCGAGTGTTTACCCGAGCCCTGGCTGAGGAAGCTCCAAGGGCTGGCCAACAGGTGGAGCTCTGCAGACCGGCCAAGGCCTGTCCACCAGCACCCTCCAAACCTCTGACTTCTGCAAGATCCCATTCAACAGCTGAAAACTCTAAAACTGCACAACCTCTAACAACATTTTGTGCTTGCTGCCAGACTGAAGCCATGATCTAAAGTTTAGATAACAGGATTTTTTTGGTTAGATGTTATCAATCTTTATGTAGTGACACAATCCTTACATTTTTTTCATGCCTATTTATAAGCTGTGCCACTAGAAATGTTCATCGAGAAAAAAATAACAAATTCAAAGAATAAAATAAAACCTTTGATAAGGCTTCCATTGCTTCTTTCAACTCTTAGGCAATGAAGGATGTTCCCAACTGGAAAGTCTTATGGGAACATTATTTTTCATCTTTTCTCTAGCATCCTTTGGGATGCAGTCCTCAACTCTCCTGCCACAAATTATGTCAGTGGTTTTCCATTACTACACTCAGAATTAAAAACATCTCTTAAGCTCACAAACTGCAAGTGGGATAAAAGCTGTGGAAAGAATTTGTACTAATGTTACCATATTGTTCACATACTGTTTACTTTCAAAATAGGTTTATGCTTAAAAAGTAAAGAGGTTGGTAGCCTGAAACTGCAGTCACAGGAGTTCCAGAACTGCCTTTGAGAGAGGAACTATCCTGTCTCTCCTCCTCTCACCATCCCTGGTTCTGTTCTGACTTATGCCAAGTTCAGATTTTCAGCTTAGCAGAAAATTAAGCCAAGAGAGTGAAAAAAGTTCTTCTTGTGAGTGAGTAGAGGCAGCTCATCACAAACCTGAGTCAAGAGAAGGACCTTGTCCCTTGTGATCAGGAGCTGGAGTGGCAGCAGCTGACTCACTCCTGTCAGGGGTTACAAGCAGTTTGATCAGTGGATCTCTTGTGTGTAACCACAGCTTAACTCCACTCTTTACGACCACCACAGTGTTTTGTAAGAACACACAGTGAAGGAAAGCAGGGAGAGCTTTTTTCCCAAGTCATAAATATTTGGCTTCTAACACTAACAGACACAAATAAAATGTCTTGGGGGCGGGGGGCACACTTAATTTGTAAATGCAGCCCAAGTGACTCTTCACAAAGAAGCTTTGGGCATGTGCTTGTATTAATTATTTTAATTTCCTTAAGAGAATAAAACCCTTTTAAAAATATTACCATGAAAAAAACCCCAGAAAACCAGTAATATAAAAGACTGCCACAGGATAATCACATTTTTTTAAATAACACCTTGTGACTCAATGTGGCAGCTCTTCTTAATTTTCATTGTGGATGTAGAGATACTCTTGGCCTGCAATAAATGTGCTCACTAATGGCCTAAGACCAGGACTGACCACTTCAAGTGTTTATACAGTCCCTAAAAGAGGGTATTTATTGTTGTTGGAAACCACAAAGCAATGCTACAGTCATACACTCGATGAAATTTTAGTACTAGCACTTGAAAGGGAGCAGCATGCATCACTGTGACACAACCAGATTACTTCAGTAGACTGAAAATGTGTTCTCATTATGTCATTAGGGATGAAAAATAAGCCATAGATAAGAAAAAATGGCTCAGTAACTCCACTGAAATGTCTGGAAATGAGATAGGGCTTTTCTTCCTAACATTCACTACATGCAGTTCAGAAAACTGCTGCAAGGCTCTAAGTGGGAATGCCAACCTATAAAAAGATCTATTTACTCAACACTTGCAGATTTCCTGTTCAGAATCTCAACTGGGGAAAACAGGGGGGGCTTGAGAACTTCATGTCTGGCTCAGCACAATCTCACCTGTAATGTGTCCATTGTGTTCCTTCAGCTCATGAGCCTTCACCCACTGGTTCCCACTCTTCTTGTAGATGTGCACTTCATGGTTATTAGGGCTAATGGCAATCTCTTGAAAGAAGAAATAAAACAATCCAGTTGTTTTATCCTAACAGAAGGCTTTTTAATAGCAAATGCTATATTTAGAAGGACTTTTCCCATCTAAAACCTCTATTCACAAATTTGAAAGCATTGCATGAGCTTTATAAATGTAAATGAAGGCCCAAAATCCCTGGAAAATCTCCAATAATTATGGACAGAGCATCATGGAATAGTTTGGGTTGGAAGGCATCTTTAAGATCAACCAGTTCCACCTCCCTGCCATGGGCAGGGACACCTTCCACTATTCCACTTGGTTGCTCCAAGCACCATCCAACCTGGCCTTGGACAGTTCCAGGGATCCAGGGGCAGCCACAGCTTCTCTGGGAATTTGTGCCAGGTTTCCCCACCTTCACAGGGAAGAATGTCCTCCCAAAATCCCATCTAACCCTGCCCTCTGGCAGTTTGATATTGGTACACGTACCATTGTCATGAGTACTCTGCACAGCAAGACACGACATTTGGAACACAACAATCCACATTATATAGAAAACTTGGCCAAGGGGCAAAGCTCTGTGGGACACCAGGAAGACTCAATTATCTCCCATGCCAGAGTTCCAGCAACAGGTTTAGAAAAGCTCAAATTTGGAAGACATGTGCTTTTTGAAACAGAAGCAGAACATTCATATGTATCTGATCACACCTTCCCCTAAATGTGACACAGAACATCAGAAGATAAAAAAACTGACAGCAGAAAGAAAATAGCAATTGAAGAAAAAATGAATTTAAAATGAAAATGAACTTATTACTTACGAGTACGGTCTCTGTTCCAGGCATGGCAGGTGATTGGCTCCAGCAGGAACTGATGTAGAGACATTCCGAGTTAAAGAGATTCCTATGTTGTAAAAAGTGAAAAGGCTGAAAGGTGTAAAATTGAAAACAAAACGCTTCAAAATGAGAGAATCAATGAAACAAAGTTAACCTTCAACATTTACTAAGCAGCTTTCAGTGCAGTGTTACAATTTATTCACAGATCTCAACTTAATAAATATGATAAGGCTGCTCAAGAGCTGCCTGTGTCACACCCCCAGATATTTTCAGTAGGATGATGGATTTTCATTGTCCTGCTTATGTTAGCTAATTGCAATTGCTCTAAAAGCCAGATACAATTGCTCCTTTGTGTGTCCTCACAGACAAAAGAGCAGGTCCTCAAGAAATCTTAAAAACCTATTAATTTTACTGTGGAAATAGAATAACTGAAAAAATAAATATCTAGGACAAAGCTCAGTGAACTGATTCTAAAGCCTGAATTGTATCCAGGCCCACAACCAGCACTACAACAAATCTTTTTCTTCAAGAAGTCAAACTGATCTGTGATCTGCTGATATATTATTTGATAAAACCATTTATATGTATCCTAGGGGAAAAATTACTAAGATTAGTAATTAACTACTTAGTAATTTCTTCAAATTAATTCTAGCACTGAACTGTTTGATAATCAGGCTTCTGCCCCATGAAATTCAAAAAGTAAAACAAGCTGAATCATTGCAGTTTGTGAGTATTTTGTATAAAAATACTTTTTTCTTTTAACTTGTGGCTGTTACAAGAGATAGTGCTGAAAATCTGCAATTGGAGTCACATCCATCCGTAGACACAAAGTTGTTTAAAATGTTTTTATTATATTATCTTCCATCCATTTATGTTGCCTTTGGTTAATACAGGACATAGAATAGTATATTTTTGAAATTAAAATATTTTAGACATGAAAGCATTTTAGATATCAAAATATTTTGGGCATTAAAATATTTTAGGTACTAAAATATTGTATTTTATGTGCTATATTAACCAGAGCAGCACAAATGGATGGAAGACATCATCATAAAAACTCAAGGTCACCTGTAAGAATAAAAATGTGCACAGTTCAATACATCCAACTTGATTCTGTCAATTCCTTTCACATATTCCACTAATTTTCACAGCAATTTATCAGTGCCTGATGGATCAAAGCATTTTTACCTCCACATATCCGTCTTAAAAGAACTATCTCCGTGATGTCATTCCAAGACATCCACACCCATTACAGCCTGGAATTACAACATACCCAAGTATGGCCATGTTAGCAGAGGGTGGAGACTTCAGGACAAGGTAGGAATTTGGAAGCAAACAGGAAATGAATGGCAATCCAACAGAAACTCAAGAGTGAAAGAAGGATGAGTACACACTTACGGAGCCTCAGGAATTACTATCACACCAGCAGTTTAACAAATACCTTGAAAATGCTGGATTTTGGAGCAGAGGTGAGATAGTATTCCACCAATGCAAGTAATTGGAGAGACTTTTTTATTTTATTTAGGTTTTTTGTTCAAAGAAATCCAGCACTGTTATTCTAAAAATATGCAAATTATGGGTACGTTTCAAACGTACTTGAAATACAGTTTTGTCAATATGAGCTTTTAGTCCAGCTCACAATTTTAACCAGCATGATTTTCACAGTTCTTATAATAATACAACCTTACCAATCAAATGAAGTATTAAATACATACATCCTAGGCAAAATAATGAAATATTTTTTGTTAATGTGAAATGTTGCCATAATCTGCGTTAACTCTGCCCTTGGACATCCATCATTTGAGATCCCACGTGTGAATATAAGCAAAACACAACTGCAAAGTGCTTTTTCCAGGATCTTGCTTTAGCTCCTGCCAACATTCAGTAGCAGCACATTTCCATATACAGGAAAAGTTCAAGAGCTGCTCCACCAGCAAGGAATGCTCAGCCTTTGCTACTCTTTCCTAAGTAAAATGTAAAAATATCCAGTCTCCTCTCCCCAAGGAATGCAGCTATTTTGAAACACTAATACAACTGTAGTATTTTATTCTGATTGGCATGACATATAAAATATGGTCCCACCCTAACTCCTAGTTCAAGTATTTTTACTTAGCTGCTCCCAAAACCAAAGCAAAGTTGTATGATCTATTCCTTTCCATTGATTGAGGTAACTGAGTTCCATAAATGGCTACAAGTGACCTTTTTCCATTTTGGTTTGGTTACAAACCCATACAACACAACAATGATGATAACCTCAAAAAGCAATTCTATTTCTGTCTCCTGATAGGTACAGTAATATTTTCTTTGGGAAGATAAATATTAAAGAAAATTTCCAGTTGTATTCATTCCTTTCTAATACAAACACAAAATCCAACTCATATTTCACTAAGGAAAATGTTGCTAGCTTTATGATTCTTGACAAATTAATAACCTCAATGTCCTCCTGTCATCCAGCCTCAGAATCTTACATGGGGAAGATACTGGTATGACTTTGTTACCTTTGTTGCTTAATGCAGCTCTCTCTGAGTTTTATTTCAAATGGAAAGCAACTGACTTCAAGTTTCAGTAAAGTATTTTAAAATGGAAAAAAAAAAGGAAATCTTGCACCTGTGTAGAGCAGTTATTTCAATACAAGACCTGAAAGGATCGAGGTTGGGATGTGAAGGACTCAGCTACTGCCACCTCTCAGTGGGGTCAGAAATACGTGATTAAATCCCATTCCTGGACAAGCAACCGGCCAGGATAAGGACTCAGAAGTAGCGATAGAATGTGTGTCTGACAGCGAGAAAGGGACTTTTTAATCCTTGCCCATTCTCGGAGCACCTACACCACTTCCAAACACCTGGAAGCGAAGCACCTGCGACGAAGGACAGCCTCCTACCACTGTCACTCCCTCTCAAGTCACTCAGCGCGGATTTCCCAGGGGGTGACTCCTCTCGGGCACCTCCTGACACAAGACACCGTTAGCAGATAAAGCCGCCGGGATAGGGATGGATTGGAGGCTGCGGCCCTGCCAACACAAGGGGCCGCAGGGTGTACAGCAGGGGATATGGGGGGGGGCACGGCGAGGGGAATGGGGGGCACCTCCTCGGCCCGTCAGGGCGAAGGGGATGAGCTGCGCCCATCGCCTCACCCTCAGCAGGGCGTCCCCAGCCCCTCGGGGCAGCGATGCTGCGGTGCCTCCCCCCCGCCCTCTCCTCACGCCGGCTGGCCCGCAGGCTCCCCTGGCCCATCGCTGCCGTGGCCGGGACTCACCTGAGGCGGCGGGGGCGGAGCGGGACTCGCGGACTCTGGGCAGTCAACGCGACTCCGCTCCGGCGGCGGGAGAGGCCGAGCGGGCCCGGCTCTGACACGGGCGGCAGGAAACGCGCTCCGCGCCTGCGCCGCCAGCCCTCCCCACACAAAGGCGGAGCCGCGCCTGCGCGGCCCCTCAGGGCGGGGCGGCCCTGCCTGGGAATTAAGGAATTAATAATCTCCCTGCCTGGGAATTAAGGGATTAATAATCTTTAAGGTCATAGAATCCCACTGTCAGTCCACCCCTGCTGCTGTGAACGCTCAACCGTATCACCCAAGCGCCTCTTAAACGCCTCCAGGGGTGGTGAGTCCCACTTACCTGGGTATGTTGTTCCAATGTCTGACCATCGAAATAGTGAAAAAAAAAAATTATATCTAACCTGACTCTGCAGTGCCTCAACTTAAGGCTATTTTGTTCAGTCCACGCACTGCAGATGCGGTAGAAAAGGCTGGATCCCACCTCAATACACCCTCCTTGCACTACTGCTGTAGTCAGCCTGGAGGACAAGGAAAGAAAACGGGGAAAGGAAGATATTTCCTCCCACACGATTGTTTCTCTGAGGAGAAAAAAAACAAAGGTGTGATTATTAATTGTTCCTTGTAGATGATTCGCAAAATACAGCAGTGTCACAGTTATGAACATATTCATGAGCTTGGGGTCCCAAACAGCAGCAGTCATAACCCATCCTACAGAATACATCACAGAGAATCTATACTGCACGTGAGGCATCCACGGTATAATGCAGACAAAATTACATAAATATAATAGCAAATAAGTCCACATTGTGTGTCTTTGAGACTAACCAAACCCAGTTCCCTCAGCCGTGGCTCATAAGGTTTTCTAGACCTTTCATGAGTCTTCTGCCTTCCTCTGGACACACTCCAGCACTTCAATGTCCTTTTTGAAATGAGGAACCCAAAATTGAACACAACACTCAACGTGTGGTGTCACCAATGCCAAGTACAGGAGGACGATCACTGCCCTGGTCCTGCTGGCCTGATACAGGGAAAGATGCCATTGGAGGGGACAGGGCATGTTCAGCCTGGAGAAGATTCAGGGAGACCCTAGAGAGCCTTCCGAGACCTAAAAGTTCTCCAAGAGAACTGGAGAGGGACTTGGGACAAGGGCCTGGAGGGACAGTGAAAGGGGGAATGGCTTCAAACTGGAAGAGGGCAAGGTTAGATGGGATACTGGGGAGAAATTCCTCTCTGTGAGGGTGGGGAAACCCTGGCACAGATTCCCAGAGAAGCTGTGAATGCCCCTGGATCCCTGGAAGTGTCCAAGACCAGGTTGGATGGGGCTTGGAGCAACCTGGGATAGTGGAAGGTGTCCCTGCCATGGAAGAGAGGTGAACTGCATGATCTTTAAGGTCTCTTCCAACCAAAACCATTCTGTGACTGAGAACTGGAATATCAGAAAAGTTAATGAGCAATAATTTCCCCTACTCTCAAACCCCTCAAGGAATTGCCTCCTCTTTGGGGTCTCATGGTTTGTCTCCTTCAAACTTGTGAGATTTTGTGAGCTCAAGTACAACAACAATGAACAAAATTGTCTGGGAGAATGGGAAGAGATAAGTGACTCCCAGATATACTGAGGAGCAATAGAGTAGTGGGTTTAATTTCGAGTCTGAGAGAAAATAAACAATTTATAAGCATCTCAAAGGAAAAAAAGAAGGTGAATGCTGGCCAGTATGGCTTTGTCAGGAATGAATTGAGCCAATCTAATTTCCTCTTCTGGCAGCATAACAAGGATTGCAGATAAGGGCAAAGCAATGTATATCATATATCTTGATTTTTAGTAGAGTTTGTGACACTGGCTTGCAGGATATTCTAATAATAAACTGGGAAACCAGTCTAGATACTGCTCTAAAGGAGTTGCAAAACTGGTTGAGGGAATAAATACTTAATATCAGTGCTTGTACGGGGAATTACCTGTCCATTACTCATCTGTGATGCAATAATGCAATTACTGCATCTGAAGCTGAGATCAAGTTCAGAATAAACACAGTGGCAGAACCAGGATTCAAAATGGGAGCTCTGTGGCAGAAATGGGAAGTGGTTGAGCAGCAGGTGCACTGCTGTTCACTTCAACACCATCAGCTTCAGATTTATACCACTGGGAATAGGGAAGCTGGCTGTGCTGCAGGGAAGGGTGGAGGGGCTGCTGAGGGTTAAAAGCTGAACAGGAACAAAAAATCTATTTTTGTAGATGAGGTAAACACCACACAGACACATGTGGGTAAGAAAATTCAAGTAACATATGCAGAGGAATCCATTAGAAGAACATTAGAGTCCTGTGCACCAGAGACTGGATGATTTGGAGAAAAAGGTGGCAATAATGATCAGGGTCTTTGAACACATGACTTCAGCTGAGCCTGTTGAGAGGACAGAAAACTGAGGGAAGATGTGCGTAGTCTTTGAATAGATGAAAGGCTGCTGCTCTGAGGAAAGGAACAATTTGTTCTCTTATGTCCACAGGGTAGGGCGAGAAGTCATAAGCTAAGATAACAACAAGGCAGATCTGGGTAAAAAATTGCTAGCGACTACTTTGAAGAAGTGAAGCCCTGTGTTAGGAACTGATTTGACAGGATGAAGGGCTGCTCTTAGAAGTTTTTGGGAATGGATGAAATGGACAAATGAAATATTTGTCAGGATGGCAAAAGTGTAATACAAGGTCTTGTGTTCAGGAAGGATGTGAGAGTCTATGACCTCTGTCAGTGGTCCTGTGGCCCTGTGGCTGCGAGATGTGTAATCAGTGCAGCCCTTATTGGCTTAACAATAAAACTGCCTCAGCTGCAGGGATTAGAGACACACAACTAGGCTGAGTAGAGTTACGTAACAGCAACAAAATTACATTTTAAGTATGGTTTTATGTTTACAAAATGAATTTCACCAGATGGAGGGAGCGCATCTAAATGAGGAGCTCTGCAGAGGTTTTAAGCATTAAAAGCTAAGACCCTGTCTCCGATGAAGCTTCCCGAAGAATTTTCCACCACTGTGGAAACAGCAGAACTACAGTCCCCACTGCAGTGCTGATACAATTGCACTGTGCTAATCCAAGAAGGATGCTGATGTTTTTGAGATTAAAGCCTCACAAGCAAGGCTGAGCTGATCTTAGTGAAAGTGGTTTAGATGCAATGTGCCTTAAGGTATATATGAAAAAAAATTTAAGATGGGACATCCTCATTCAGCTACAGGGTAGCAGCTAGTCAAAAAGAGATCTGGAAGCAGGCTGTTAGATAGACAAACAGGTAACTGGTGATGAAAAGTCATGCATTGAGTGCATTCTAGGTGTGCATTGCCACAGGAGCTGTTTTTGCCTCTCAGCTTGTTTGAATTTGCTCTTTCTGTGCTCTCTACCCTCCTATTGCAATCTTACATCTTGAGTTTGAGTAGAATACATTCTACTTCCCCACTGTGAACAAATTCAGGTTTTTCTCATATAATAAACCTTAATAAGACTATGAATAAAGGCTATTGAGGAGAGGAATTATTTGCAAGAGATGACCTGGATCATATCTCCCATCCTTGGCTTGAAAAATCTTAAATCTCTGTTAGCACAGATCCTTCACGTAGTGTTGGATGTGTTCCATTATTCCACATAGACCAGGGATATATTATTTGCAAGGTTTTTAGTCTGACATACGGATAATTCCTTTGTCTGAAGATTCTTTCACACCTTTTCTGTCTTCTATTCTTTTAAGAAAAGATTTAGCCCTTACTGTGCATCCTTTTGGGAGTAGAAGGATACTGCTTCTTTTCCCTTTCTGTTTTACCATTAGTGAAAACATCTGTACTATCCATTAGCTGTTCCAGGAGTACCTCTGTGCCTAAAGAGACTTGTGGAATATCTGTGTTCCCTTTTGCAGGGAACTGCATGAGTCAGCTGGTGTTGAGAACACACCTATGTTTTCCTCATCTCCATCCCACACCCTTTTCTGCTCTAATAAATTCATGGCAGGTGGATTCAAACACGCGAGCTCCAGCTTCCCTGAGCCTCTGGCACAGAGGAAGAGGATTGAGGCCTTGGATAACCTCCCCAGGAAGCCAAGCTTGAGACACAGTGCCTGGTGTGCAGGAGCAGAAGGACAATTGATATGCCATTTTGAGGGTCAGAAATAGGACAATGGTATCTACCCCGGGAATTTGAAGTTAATTGTGCTCTAGAGTTTTGTTGCAGTTGAAAAATAAAAGTCATGCTGCTGATGACAGCACACCTTCCAAATTCTCCTTTGTGGGTGCAGGTCAGCTGCTGAGACCAGTGGCTTGTTACTGCTGCATTCAGGCACCATAAAGATCCTGATGGATGAGTTCTGCACGGGGTGCAAAGTGCTGAAATTCCCTTGCGCTCCAGTGGGTTCAGAGTATCCCACATGCAGCTTTTCTGCCTAGCCTGGATTTCCTTGAATTAGTGCATTCCCTTTGGGACATCTTGGTTGTTAAATGAAAATGTTCCTTTTCAGGTATTTGTGCTGAATGTGGAAGCTCAGGTGCAGGAAAGAGTTTCATAGCTGCTCTGTTGGAATAATCTTCTAATATATTTGTACATGTTTTTCTTACCCTGGAGTTTCATAATGGTGTTTTTTTTCCCCTCCTCTCAGGGCTAGCTGTTCTACCTATTCCATCTTGACTTACAGGTCTTTTATTGCAATTTAATAGTTGTTCTTAATCTTTTCCAGGTGCACATAATGATCCTGCTCCTGACACAGATCTTTTGCCACACAGGAAGCCTGTGAGGAAGGTATGAAACAGATTGAGAGCGCAGCTATTTATACAGATCATGGAAAGCTAGGATATGTAGATTTGAAATCTGTGTGTTGCTTTCTGAGAAATTGTGCCATATCTTTAATTTTATTGTGTATCACAGCCTGCCTTTCTGAAGGCTGGATCCAGAGTTCACTGAAATCATTGGAAGTAATCCCTGACGTTTGGGACAACTCTAGATCAGACCATAAACCAGGTGGTGGGGTGCTTGTTTTGAACCACTGAACTAGTGAAAGTTGCTATCCCCACCTGTTATTAAATCAATAGCTTTGATTCTAATGACACGTCAGGCTTTTATTTCCACCCTCCAGTGGAAAGAAGGTGGCTGAGCGTGTGCCGTAGGTGGAGGGTGAAGACATTGTCTGAGCACGCAGTAGCAGAAAGCACAAAGGTGGCAGAAGGCTCAGTGTCAGTCTGGGAGGAAACGCTGTGCATTAAATCCCCAGCTAGCTGTGATATTTGGGAAGTGCCAGTTGTCAGCACAGTGCCAAAGGAGCAATCTGCTCAGTGCTGGCAGCTCTGCTCCCCTCTGCCAATTCCAAATGCCACTGACTCGCTGGAGAGGGAACCCAGCCTACTCTTTGTTGGAGGGCTGATAGGTGTGAGGAGTGGAGTTGTGTAATAAGTGAAAGAAAGGACAAATCAAGAGGAAATGGAGGAATTCCTCAGGGTGCCATCTGTGATGCAGATTACCAGGCAGGCAGAGTGAAAGTGAATTTCTTCTTTTGTGGATTAATTCTGCCAGGCTGCAATCAGTGAGCTAACATGCCTTTCAGGATCATAAAAAGCAGTGCAAGTGCTGTCATCTATTATTAACACTGCTTTCAAATCAGCACCGGAGAGAAATAATGGAATACATACCTGAAAGTTTCCAGCTACCACCATAAAGGGCAAAAAGGTGGGGAGGTGACTTACATCAGCCACAGCTTTCTTTGCTCCCTCATCACCTCCTCAGTACTCACTGATGATTTCCTTGTGCTCATTAGTAATGTGTTGAAGGTCAGGCCCCAGCTTTTATTTAATAGCAAGCAAACTGATTTTAGAGGGCAGAAAGACGTCTTGGAGACCCAAAACATCATTCTTATCTGCTTGTCTCTTCCATTCAGCTGCCAGAGATGATTTGTGAATGATACAATGATACACCTCTGAGGCAGAAACAGACCCTGTTGTTTACCAAGGCCTGAAGTCCGCATGCATTTTTCTGGATTTCTGTTGGAATTGAGTTTATATACCAATATTATTTATTTCAAAGCTCTGCTGCAGTAGCAGCAGCTGGCTTTAGACTGACTGAATCTGTATTTGATTGCTTTCTCAACAAACATACCCTCTGCTCCACAGTTTATGATATGGATGTGTCTTTTTATCTCATGGAAAATATGAGTCCCACAGCTCATTTAGCGCTTACTGTTTACTGATATGAATCATTGGAGGACTGTTGTTGCTGCTGCTGTAAAAATAATAATAATAATAATAAAAACACTCTATGGAAGGAGAGCTCCAAAGGCTTTAATAGAAAAATTGCATTCTAGTAACAAAGGCTGCTCTTCAGCAAAACAACATCATGTAAATGTGCCACAGTGTTCCAGAATGCTGCACAAGTTCAGTGCTGTGGGTTCTGTATAACAAATTCGTTTTAAACCCCCAATTTAGTGTGGAGATAGCAGCTCACCTGCTTAAAATGTATCATTTTATTATCGGTCAATTGGAGGGGAATGTATTGGTTGTATTTTTTATCCTATTTGAATAAAAGCCACATTTATGACTCACTTTTTATAACCAATGTCCCATAATTGCAGCTGAGAAGTGCTTCTTGGATTATCAGTCCTTTCCAGAAGTTACACTCTTCTCCTTGGAAATGTTATCATGGGTGGTCTTGATGGAAAAGCACTGCAGATTCTAATGGTGAATGTTAAAGTGGCTTCATAAATCCGTGCACAAACTGAAGTGGCAGGTATGTTATTTCATTCTGCAGTCTGTAATGCAAGGAGGTTTCAAATTTCACTACAATGGATTTCACTGGGGGCTACAGTCCATGGAATAAATCTCAGCACCATGGAAACAACTGTAAAACTCTGGTTTCAGTGGAGGCAGAATTTTATGCTGTCCATTTAAGGGTGGCATTTCCCTCAGCAGTGTCTTAACTCTTCCACCAAATTTGTTAAAAGTCTCTTTATAAGCCTTACTAGGAGTAAAACTGGGCCAAGATGGTGCTTTTGTGAAAATCCTGCTATGAGTGTAATATTTTTTAAATATTATAGTTTGTTTTTTTTATTACTCAGTTTTAAAACTGAGCTCTTCATGTTCCATAGAGTTATCAGACTTGCCTTATAGAACACTGATATTTATCCATTATTTGAGTGTGTGTGTATATAGATGTGTATAGGGAGATAGAATCTTTGTTGTTAGTCTTTAAGTTACTAGAATTGGATTTTTGGCAGCAGTTGTATCACTTTATTCCAACAAAGAGACAGCTTTTTACTAATTTGCTTACTTAGTTTTATTTTAGCAATGAAGAGCTGAAGGAAACTCTCTAGTTTTACATCTCTCTTAGTTTCCAGTCCATTTCTTGGCTATCCTATTCAAACAGCAATCACAACTTCTCTTAAACACAGAACTTTTTGTGTTTAATTACATATAAATAGTTCTTGGGTTTTCAGTTTGACAAAAGCTGATAGTAATTCTTGTCTTGTATAAGATTTGTTGAAACTACTGCAGATTGAAACTACTGCTGGTGTGAGTGGGAGAACCAGGGCTTTTGAATATAAATTCTCAGTGTGTTCAAGATTTCTGTCTAAATGAGAGTACATAATCTACTGCTTTGTTGCTTAAGTATAAAAATAGAACTGGTGTTATTTTCCATCCAGGAGCTGCATCCAGCCTCTCCAGTTTACCTGGCCATGCTATTGCAGTTTATTTAGGTCTGGACAAGCTCACTGTTGTTCCTGCTTGCACAATCCAGCTGCATTTCCATTCTGGTCAGGTCAGTGTCCATCATTTCCAGGCAGTTATCTTCAGCACTCCCCTCCACTTCAGTCTCCAGACTTGCCTGCAGAGACTCAGTTGCATGCTGGTGAGTGTTTCTGTGGACTCCACTGAAGCATATGGTACAGCAGTCTGTTATCTTGAGTCTGATCCAGCCCTTGTATCAAATTATTGCCCACCAAGTAATAAAAATATAGTTATTTTCAAATCTGTTAAAACTGAGATACCAGGACTTTGTACCAAGCCATTCATGAATACTTCCTTTTAAAACAGGGCTGGAGAAATTTCAAGAGGTCATCCTAAAAATGTACTGTCTAAAATCTGGATCACCTCCTGCCAAACCAGCCCCACTTGATATGAGACCAGACTGCATTTAACTTCCAATAACAGAGACTGTAACCTCCAGACAATCTGGTCCAAGCAGTAATTCTCCTTAATGATTATCAAACTTTCCTAATGTCTAACTTAAAACCTCCATACTGCAGCCTTATTATAATGTAATAATGGTCTACATGATTATACATACAAAATCCATCCAGTTATACATCCAAAATCCATCTGGTGGGCAGCAGGCACCAGGCTGGCAGGAATCTCTCACATCTGCAGCATTGATACCTCCAAGGGAGACTCTGCTTCCTCCAGTGCCACCTGCAGTTTGTCCTTCTCCATCTCCAGCCTCCCCATTTGCAATTCCTGAGTGTTCTTCCCTCCCATCCTCAGCTGACTGATTAGATCCTTAATTTCCTCTAGAGAAGATATTTCATGTGATATGTTTATTTCAGGACTATGAACTTTACCAAGTGCACCAGACAGATCCTCTGACTGGAAATAGCATGAAATGGTTTCAGTCTCTTTATGTCAGCTGCCCTTTTCTTTCATTGCTAAATATTATCCTGGATTTCTGAATGAGCCCTGCTAGCTGCGTGTGTTCACAGAGGTGGAAGAATGAAGTGCACTAAATAAAGAGAATTTTTTTTCCCAGTTTCCTTTCCCCCTTTCAGATGGTTGCTTTCACAAAATGGGAACAGGACACCACATCATCTCCAGGCTGCAGAGAGGGGCTCTCTGGCAGCTGATGGAGGCTGGAGCAAAGAGCTGGGGAGAGAGCCCAGGAAACACTGGGTATGTGCCAGGGTGTCCATCACTGTTTTCTCTTGGCCACAAGAACAGCAGACTGTAGCATCTTCTAAATGTTTACAGTGTCATCTTCCAGCCTCCTGTAAGAGATCAATTTTTGTAATTTACAGAAGTGTAAAAAAAAGAAAAGTGGGGTGGAACTGGTATCACTGGACAGTAGTAGGGAGAAGGGATGTGAAGAGGAGATTGAGAGGAGTCTGACTGACTTGCTCTGGACTGATTTCTGGAGATGCTGAATCCTCTCCATGGGGGTTAAAGGAAATGTCATCTTCCCAGGGTAAAGCTGGCTGTTGTTAACAGCCCCTCCAAGTGAATTGCTTAGAATTAGAGGATGCTGGTAGCCAGAACTGGCACCACAGCCTCTCTTTTATGGCACCAAATTAATGTCCTCAGAGACTGAAAGCACTGCTAGGAATAAGGAAAATGGAATCGGTGCTGGAAGACACCCCAAGAGATCATTCAGTAGAAATCAAGAGGCTTATGATGTGCTGAATTTTTGTACATCAAACCAGTACTTAACCTTAGGGGCCTTGTTCTCTTTCTTCATAGATCCCAGGTGCTCCAAGGATTCTTCATAAGCAGCCTTAAGCTCTACATTTTCAGTTGTGTACATTCCTTCTGTGAATTTACTTCAACCTGCAGCTCTTTGTCCTTTATTTGCCATTCCTTTAGCATCTTACCAAAGGCTCTGTGCCTCTTGTCCAGAGCAGCACAAGCAGCATTGGCCTGGAAAAATAAAGCCAAGCATTCACTGGACACAAGTTTTCTTCACACTTCACTTGTCTGCATGTCCTGCCAGCCAGTCACAGTTAAATTGGCAGCCATTCTAAAGGCTGGCAGCATTTCTCTTGGTCACTCTGAATGGATAATTAAAATGTTTATGAGGCTGTCTTTCCTCACCATTAGGAATTTAACAAGATCACCCAGTTCCCATCAGTGTGATAGTCATCCTTGCTCCTGTGGTTATAATGATGCTGCTGTGGAGCAAATGTTTTCCACTTCAGATGTTCCTTGTGCAGATGTGCTGTTGGTAATTGCCTGGGTTGATCAGTGTGACTTTTTCTATTTCAAAGCAGATTCAGTTACAAACAAGATGATATTCAAGACTATTTTAGACTGTTTAACTCCTTGTCATGAAGGGAAAGAATAAAGGTACATCTTTCTTTCCAAGGAGCTTTTAATCACAAATATTCTACATATCCTTATGATCTACACGTGTGTTCAGATACCATGGTGACAAGCACACCACAGGAGCCATAGAATAAAGAACTGCTTCATTAAAGAAAGGGATGGGGAAACAGATTTTTTCAGCACAGTAATGCAGTGCTGTATGTGGGATTTTCGGCTCTTGGGATCTGTTCTAAAGCCAACTGCAGGCATTGGCAGGTACCCAAGGACTTCAGTGGATTCAGAGCAGCCTTTGTGCCTATTTTAAGTAACATTTTTATTCAAATATCCCACAGTTGCACTACTATTCATGCTCTTACACTAACATGAGCAAGAGTAGAAATACTAATTTAATGAAGGAGCTGGTGTTTAAACTGTGTTGTTTAGGTCTGCTTTGAGTTTGGTAGTTAATAACCAGTGGCCAACCCACCAGTACAGCAACACTGAAAAGTTCAAAGCAGGATATCATTATCCTTTAAAGGAAGATGAATACCTTGTCTTGCAGTAAAGGAGAGTTCTTGCTTTAGCTGTACTCTTGTTTCTGGAAGTCAGCTAATGAGCTGATGAGAAGCATGCTGTGTGCTCCCAGGAATTAACTGTGGCTCTCATCTGGGTTTCTTCTTGATGTGAGAAGTCTTAGTCTTGCTTCTCATGGCCATACAGATTGCTTGACATTTAATAGAGAGACCTTAAGAAATAAGGGACTGGATCAAAGCCAGCCTGAGTTAACAGAAGGACTCCCAGAGCCTCTGGTAGCAGGCCTTACATCTTGGTGGTCAGGTTGAGTACACTCCTGGGTAGCTGGATTTCTGGCCTTCTCAAAGCAACAGTGAGTTCCTCCACTTCATTCTGAAGCCTCTGCTCAGTTTTCTCCATGTTGGTAGCCCAGGCTTGGACAGATCCCACTGTCTTCTCTGCTTCCAGAGCCTTACAGACAACTCTGTCCTGGACAAAAGATGGCAGAAATAACCTGGTGAGTAGTTCATAGAGTTGAAGAGTGGTGGAATCAGTAGCCCTCACCTACTGAACACCAGGGAAAAAATACTAACTGTTTTCACTGTTTTCACCAGGGAAAAAATACTAACTTGGCAGCAGTCTCAAAACAGATTGTAAAAACTTTGGTGTTTGCTTTATCCTTAGGAAATTGTAGAGGCTTTTTGTAGGGCTAATGGAAGAGTAAAATCCTGTTGAAATTAAAAAGGCTATCCAAATTCAAGCCTTAATCAGAAAGGTTTGTTTTCTGTTGTCAGTGTACCAATGTTAGGTCTCAATAGTCTCTGTTATTGCAAGTATTATTTTCCTTCTCTTGGCTGAAGCCCTTTGCTTTCTGTCTCTCTTACCAAATTGCATCCTAGCAGATCACATCCATAAACTGTGACTCAGCAGCCAAACTAAATAATGAGACTGCCCTAAGCCCCAGGCTCCCTGAAAGCTGAGTGCTCTCTTGGCTTCCTCCAGCTTTTGCTTCTACCAATGGCATCAATCCTCTACTTGGTCCTCCAGACTGTGACTTCAGTGTTGAGTTTAGAGAGCTGAACTGCAGTTCACCTTTGCTTTTCTCCTCTTCCTCCAGCTGCTCTTTCACCAGGTCCAAACCCTGCTTGGTGTTGTCTGGGCTCCCACAGCAGCCTTGCAGGACTCAAGGTAGCACAAGTTCCACTTGAACCACTCAGTTCTGGACCATCTAGAAATATCTCAGCCTTCAAAATATCTTACTGTTCAGGAGACAAGGTTTTCTTTTTCTCCTTTTTTTCTTTTTTCTTCTTTTTTCTCATTTTTTTTACTGTATTGCAGTGAATTGAATTGAGCTCATACAACTGAAAACAGAACTTGGCTTGTCACCATCACTGCTTGCTCTCAAACACTGTTTCAAAGAATTATGACAGTAAACCCATTTGGTGATTGTTCTGAACACAGAGTTCTTGCCAGACTGGTGACATACAGGTGCAGCACTAGAATTACTCTTTGGAGATAAACAGAAATTTCCAACACACAGGTGTCAGACAGGGAGATTAAATGTTGATACATTTTGAGCCAGACTTTTGTGATCTCTGTAAATAAACTGCTGCACAATCCACTGAATGGACAATGGACTGATGATCAGGAGGCTCTCTGTGTTGTGCTCTGCTGCCAGCACATGGGAGACTCCACATCTTATTTCCATATCCATACAAGGCTCATGTCCCCCACATCCCCTCCACGACCAGCCAGTGACAAACCCAGGCATTAACTTGGATGAGAAAGTTCTCCTTTGTGAGGGCTACACAAGAGATTTGTTACTTTGAAGTGGACAACATTCAAAGGAGCAGGCAGTGCTCCATGACAGCAGCAGCCTCTGCAGGCAGCTGGTGTTCCCCAGCACCTTGGACTCCTCATCCAGCTGCCTCCTCAAGTCATCTGCGTGCAAGGTGAGAGAAATCATTAGTGGACAGTGTGCTTAAGTCTGCTCTGAGCTTCCTGGAGCTCCCAACTCAGCTGGCTGGTTTTGGCTGTGTAACAACTGCATAAAGAAGCAGGAGAAGAGCTAATTCAATGTGACTGGAGTGAGAGAAGGATTGGGCAGAACTGTGAGAGGAGACAGGGCAGGGCTGCCAGAGCTGGATGAAATGTAGGGGAAGAGAAGGATCCAAGGGAGGTAACATTGCACAAAGCTGTCAAGGAATTTACCTTGGAGCCTAATGGCTTTATTTTCAGCTTGGCTCTCCTCCACCCCAGCCAGCTGGGCATTGGCCTCAGCCAGGTTATCTTCCAGCTGGTGAACATGAGCATGGGAGTTCAGCTGGAAGACAGAGGTCAGTCATATGATGCTGAGTAAGGCTTCAAGGACCAAGATATCCTCCCTCTCTGGAAAACTCAGTTTATTCCAGTTGGTAATTGCATTGGGATGACTGTAGTAGCCTGGGGGAGTGCAGAGTGTCCTGACCTTTTGTGAGGGGGATGCCTCTTCCATCAGCCAGGATGAGCAGTGTTCAGCATCAGCTGCCAACAGCTGCTTCCTGGCATCTGCAGCTCCCACTGGAGAGCTGGATTCTGCTTTGCACTCATGGCTGCACCTGTGGCTGCATTGGTTTGGTGAGGAATTCCCTGCTGGTCTCTGCCCCTGGATTTCTGCAGAGATTCCATGCTTACACTGAGTTTACCCATTTCTGCCTTCATGAGCTGTTTGTGTGTCTCCAGCTTTGCTTTCACTCTGGGGCATCTCCATGAGCTCTGCTCTCCCAGCCATGGCAACTGTGTTCTTCTTATGGCCCTGTCCTGCTTGAACTGACCTTGCTGCTTTCTGTGCCACTGGACAAACTCCTCCAACTGTTTTCTGCCTTGTAAGGTGTCTGACAACATGGACCTATGTCCTGATATGGATGAGAATTAATCAGCTCACATTTCTAAAGTGAATTGAAATGGAAATGTTCCTTATTTTTGATGCTATCAATTTGTATTAGTCATTAGAACATGTTCAGAGCATCCTATTCAAGTATAGCCTCAGCTTCCAGGTCTTCTTCCAGCTCTTCACTGTCTGGAGTGACTGGAGTACACACACCAGCACAGCAGTGTCTGTGAGCAGATGTGAGAGAAATTTGTGGGAATATGAACAAGAATCTTAATTTCTTCACTCCCTTCTCTATATGTTTGTCAGCTCAACTGGATTTTATTTCCTGAGAGAGATCTGTGGCTGGGAATACTGAGCCAAAAAAGCAGGAATGCCTGGCCAGGTGTCTCAGCAGACAGCTGATGTTATCTGCAGCATGGTTGGCTTCCTGTATGATGTTGGAATTTGGCCTTCAGGAATATAATCAAGCTGATTTGGTTACTTGAGGGGAATAGAGGCTTGTTTGTAGAAATAGCTGCAATCTAGGTCTGTATGTCATGTTTTTGTTGAAATTCTGAGTGTTTAGTTAAATATTTGAACACTGAAATACTTGGATGAAATAAATATTTGAATTCAGAATGGTAACACTGCACATCCTGTGAACTGTGGCCTCATTTCTTGTTTGATTTACCACCTTTCCTTCCAGAGTGAGGGGGACAGTACCTTGGAGGGCAGTAGAGTCCATGGAAAGGTCTATCAGACATCTCTGCTGACTGCCTGAGGAGAATCCTTGAACACATCACCTTTCTCCTGGTCAGAGCAGCATGGCAGGAGATCTGCAGTGAGCACACAGTTCCCCAGACTTCACAGTGGAGTTTTCAGTGAGTGGATAATACACAAGACAAACTGGATTCAGAGCTGGCTGAGCTGTTCAGTCACTGGAAACTAAAAGGCAAATGTTTCCAAGACCAGGGTTTCACAAGCTCATAGAGAAGTCAGAATCTGATGTAGAAAAAACATCAGCATCTGCCTGGGGAAAAAAAAAAATACTAGATCTCAGCTGGTTCTGTTATTTGAGGGTTTAAAGAGTGATAGGCTCCAGACTCCATTTTAACAGGGTGGGTTTAAAGGGCTGTATTAATCTTTTATGCCAACTCAGTCTTATCAAAAAGTCAAAGCTGCACAAGCTGCCTGTTGTGGGGTGGTAAAGGTAGGATGTTACAGCAAATTAATTAAGCCACATTAGTGTTTCTGCTCTGTAGTGAACAGCTGAGATTTAGTGTCCTGTCTCCTTAGAGGAGTAGCAGAGCACTTAAGTTCCTTTTTTCTTTGTGGAAACTCCTCTTACCCCATCATTAACTGGTCTGCACAGAGAGGCTCAAGCAGCCTGGGAAGCTGAGCCTGTTTGCAACTCTGAAGGAGTAAAACACTTAATTTTTCTTCTGTCACTTAAGTGTCCCAGTGGCCTTACTCTGAAGCACAAGGATCTTGTACTCCCTGTGGAGAATTTGAATTAGCAAAGCTTGCAGTATGTATTAATGATTGTACACATTGCCTTTGCTACTTAGCTCATTAACTAGGTAAATTAGTGGTTTGGATAATATAGAGTTGGATATTTGTATTCCAGGAAGTTAATTTCTAAGGGGAGGTTTCTCAGAGTAGTGCTGGCAGACCCATCACTGAAGTAGTCAATAGTGACACTAAAATAAAGTTCTAATTTGTGATAATATTTTGCAATTCTAAAACAGTTTTTGTCTGAGGATCAGAAGGCCTTACATAAACATGAATCATTTAAGCCTCATAACTACCCAGTGATTATACACATTTTATATGTGGGTGAGTGTGGAAGATGAATTACAAATATCAGACAATGAGTCAGAGAAAGACTTAGGAAACAAAATCTTGTATTTCTGATTCTGCCTGCCTGAATTACTGAACAATACTTGTGCTTGTCATTGGGTTAATGCTGAAGAGATCTGGGATGACTGTGGATTTTCCCAGTGAATTTATGGTCAAGGGACTTTTCAGCTGTAGCTGATGCTGTCACAGCTGTGACGTGGCACAACTAGACTCAGTAAGATTTTGTACCCTGGGAAATTCCACTCCAACTGACACATTAAACCACGAAAATTCCTTAGAACATCTTCCAAGTTTCGTTCATTTCATTTCATTAAGGTTGGAAGTTGTCATTTTGAGGTCATACTCTGCTTTAGGATGAGCCTTTTTCATCTTGCCATGGATTTTATTTCTTCTTCTGAGTTGTCCTCCAGCTAGTTGAAAAAAGGAGAATAAGTGCAAAAAAAGACTTTGTAACAAGCATAAAATCATAGGATCATGGAATGATTGGGCTGAAGGGACTTGAAAACCATCCCATTCCACCTTCCTGCTGTGGGCAGGGACTACCCCAGGTTGCTCCAAGCCCCATCCAAGCTGGCCTTGAACATCCCAGGGATGGGACAGCCACAGCAAACATATAGATGATGTTTATCAGAAGAGCCCAGCATGTTGAAACCAGACCAAAGAGGGTCATCTAAAATAGAGACCATGGCAACTTCCCCTCACCTCAGGTATCCGAGTGGCAGGTTGGCTGCTGTTCTTGGGCAGGTGCTTCACCTTGTTCTCTTCACCTTGTTCTCCTCACCTTGCAGTTTTCCAAGAAGGGGGAGGCCAAGACTGGTGCAGAGAGTTGGGTGAGAAGCTAAACCTTGCCCTGGCAACAGACTGAAAACCCCAAGAATTTATCTGAGGTGCTTCTGGAGAGCAGCCTGAGCTCCATGAGTGGTTTTCAATGGGCCCACAGGAGCTTGGTGCAGCAGTGACTCTTCCCAAAGCATCCTGTTCACTCTCAGAATTCACACAGCTCTCTTGGGCAGTGGCACAAGTTGGCAACACTTCAGCATGCTGCCATGAGTTAATACCTACAAAAACACAGCCCCTTCCTGTTTGTGCAGCGTGCTGCAGTCTCATAGAATTGAACCAAGCAGACAATGGGGTTGTTTTTTTCCTTTCCCCAGACCGGGAGAATGAGAATGGGGGAGAATAAAGAAAAATGAAATGGTTATTTCTGCCTGGTGAACTCCCTCCAAAGCCCTCTTCTCCTTTTGGCATTTAGTGACTGAGTCACTCTGAGCAGTGAGATCTAAGTTTGAACCCTGTGGTCTAATGCCTGCAGACAGGAAAAGGTTTGTGTGGATCACACAAGCCGTTAGCAGCAGCAGGACAAAATGTCACTGGAAACTTGTGCTACTTTAGAAGGAATCTGAGATTCAGTTAATAAATTCTGAGGCATATGAGGCATCTGTGAGTTTAACATCCTGTGGAAGTTAACACTGACTTCAGAAGAAGCAGCAGACAGCCACATGGCTGCTCTGGTGCAGAGTTAAAACTTCTCCAATTACATTAAATAAAAAACAATTCAGGTAGAGGAGAGGGAGAAACATTCCCCAAGGCTGGATGGAAAGGAGTTACATGGCTGCAGAGGGAGACATGTTACAAGCAGAGGCCTACCAGCATCATTATGTAAAAGTGGGTCTAATTAAAAAAGGATGTCAAGGAAAGAAAATGTCTTTATGTAGAGAGATCCTTAAAAATTCCTGTGAAATGAGTATTGCTATCAGGTGGGAGGGTGAAGTGAATAATTAAATCCCAGGTTGTATGAGATGCTAGAAGACATAAGAAACCGTGAGGGAGATGAGCTGAGTAAATCTGAGCATCCCAAAAGGTGCTCTGAGTGGAAGAGGTGTAATGGCTGGCTGGGTTCATTTCCCTGAAGAATAAGGCAGGAAAAAAACTCTTGTTATGCTTCATACCCACTTCTTGTTTTTAGCCAGGGTATTCTCCAGCCCTTCCAAGTGCCATTTCAAATGGCTGAGCCAATCCTCCAGTACCCACTTGCTGGCCCTCCTGTCATCTCCTTCACATCCAGGAGCTGCCTCAGGAGGCCCATCCTTCATTTCATCACTTGGGCATTCCTCAGCATCCAACAAGTTCCCCTGTTCCTAATGAAGGGGTGGGAATCCAGTGTTCATCCTATGAAAAGCTGCTAATAAGATTCCTTTAATATGTCTGTGTTACAGTTGATCTCTGTGACTCAGGCCACAGCTTCTTAAAGTGTAAATCAAAAAAATCTGTTTGTACTCCCACAGGTTCCTAAAGAATAGTTTGCACTTCAAAAAGATGCCACTCCAACTTGCTGTGGCTCATGCTGGGTATCAGTGGTGGACCAGGGACAGAACTTGGCTGGGATTTGTGACAGCAGCTCCTTTGCTTTAACCAGGAGGCTTTTCACTCTCCTTTGTTATCTGAGGACTTTATTTGAGTTACAGTCAAGCTGCCTGTGAAGCTCATGCATCATCCCCATGTGCTTTTTATTCATTCCATATTCTGAAAAGGAGCCTCCTATGAGTCACCTGAGGGAGCTGATGCCCTGCCTTGATGAATTCCGAGCATTTAACCATTCCTTATGGATAACAGCCTGCAGTTGGATGGGGAGATCATCCTTCTCCCAGCTGAGGGTGGCTTGTCAGCTCCTCTGCTCTTCTATGTGTTCTCTGAGCTCCCAAGTCTTTGACATTATTCTTCTTACATCCCATTCCTTCAGTTACATTTCCTTCTCCTGCAGCAGCTTCACCTGGAATTATGGAGTTCAAGCAATGAGGTTCCCAAAATAAGCCATTTCTATTATAATGGTTCCTGAAAGCCCTGAGGTGGTCATTTTATTATCAGATCCTAGAGGGTTTTGCATACCAGTGGGAGGCCTGGTGTTTCCTGAAATGCCTGTTTAGTGCAGTTTCATATCTCTGGTGTGAGTAATACAGCTCCTAGAAAAGGTTGTTATGGAGCACAGGAGCAGATCTGTGTGCCAGCACAGAAGTCAGGACTGTATGCCAAATTCTGAACTGATATAAATGCAGAATGATTCTTACCATGATCTAGATTCACACCAGTCCAAATGGGACCAGAACCTTTTGAAAGCTTTTACTTTCTAAGGCTGTGGCTTAGCCTCATTTGGCTCACACTGGAGCTGGGAAGGTGTGTACCCAGATATAAAGGTAGATTTTGGTTCAACCATATGAGGAAAATTAAAAAATTTAAAATTTTTTGTTTCACTTAAACTTGTAAATCCTGGTCAGCACTTTCTTTCCCCTCTTACCAGAAACCCAAACTGATTTGTTTATCCTGGGCCTAAGTGAACAGACTCTGAGCTGGAACTGCCCCTTTGTGATGGCTGTGTGGTCTTGCTTAAGAGAAGTGAACCAAACCTCTTTGTTTCAGCTTTAAAATGTTAATGAATAGTGAAATCTTTTATTTCCATGCTCATATCCTCACCCCTCCTCTCTGTGCTGTTGTGAGAAGTAGGAAATCCAGGCCTTGAATTTTGAAGACATTCTCTTTCCACTCCCTAGAGGCAGCAAGCGTAGACTCAGATTTCAGGATTTTCTCCATTTACTAACTTTTCTGGCATTGATTTGGAAAGAAATTATTCAGGCCCCTTGCCCTATCAATAATTAACAAGGAAGTCACTGACTTTCTCAGTGTCTCTAAGTGAACATGGCTGTTATTTTTTTCTCCCAGCGCTTATCTTTCCTGCCCAGACATCCCAAGGTTCTCAGTGCCTGTAATTGCCACTGTTTAATTCTGCAGAACAGGACAACCTCAGTTTATTTTCCTCACCCTAATGTTTAATTTCTTCCAGAAAAGCAGCTGCAGAAACTTGTGGCCATTGCTGTGAATTGCCGTCAGGCCAAGCCTGTGGTAAACAGAACATGTGGGGCTTAGAAACAACTGCAGGAGTGCAAGTTTTGTCCCTGATAAAACCAAATACACCTTGTGTCATCCTGTGACAGGAAATGCACTGAATAGTTTTAGTAGTAATGAAAAATAATAGTAGTAATCTTGCAGCTCTTGGCTTTAAAGTAATATTGAGGCAGTGATCTCCATCCATAAGTTGAAGTCTAAGGATAGAGTAGGTTGGAGGAGTGATGACTATTGTGTAATGATTATAAAAGTTGGGAAATGCAGATTTTAGGTTCTTGGAAAGAACAGAATGCTCCCTTCTGCGTGGCTGTTACAATAGCTACTTTCATTATGTTATGACAAAAACATATGTGCAAAATTAATGATGCATGCTGCTAATATTAGATGACTACAACAATCTCTCCACATTTTACTTTCCAGTCTTAAATTGGATAAATGATCAGTTAGCAGGATTTTTGCCTGACTAAGGAATAGTAAAGAGCAAGTGAGATTTATCACATAGCTGAAGGTGCACTTCATTTGCATTTTATTAACTGAACTGTCTGATTAAAAGTCAGTTTCAGGAGTGTGTGTAAGAGAGAATATTATGTGCATGAGGAAGTGGGTTGCTGTAGAAACTCAAACTCTGCAGCTCCATCTACACCAAAGGCATCCTGAGTCATAACTGCCATCGGTTTAGTCAGACCAGTTTGGTTGGAGTAAATGGTATCCTTTAATATCCAATTCTGTACTCCTTTTCCCCCAGGTCAGGAGAGCCAGGCAGGAACTCTGGTGCCTTCTTATTGTCCTGGAGAGATCATGCTGGGATTCAGGTTTTGGTATCTAACATGGAAAGACAGGTATAATGATAGAAGAACTCAGCAGCAGTGCAGAATCCTCATCTTTCGCTAAGATCTCTGGTGTATCTTCCCAGCCCCACAGGCACTGAAATATTGATGTAAGGAAGCCTGTGGATATTCCTACCTGTGAAAGTTCTTGCAAGAAGCAGATGCAATGGAAGCAGTCATTTCTAGCCACTCCCTCTGTGATTTCCCATCAGGGACAGGATCCCTGCACAGGATGCAGACCTTTGACATCTGCAAGTGGAAGATGTGCATTCAGTAATGGTGTTGGAATTCAAACAACACGAGGAACTGCCTATTCATAGCACATTTGTTTGCTGTTCATTGCTTTCCATTACTTGCCCTTCCACTTTATTATATATGTCATAGGTGAAACTCATGTTGCTCTTCCCCCTCTGCAACTCCCTGTTTCCGTGGTTATCCTGAAGAAAAAAAAGAAAAAAAAAAAAGGTTACAGGAGGCAATACAGCCCAATAAAAAATGGTGCCGATTTGTCTCGTTACAGGTCATGTATTTCCTAATTCTTTGTGCTTCTCTCACAAAATGAGACGTTTATTAGACATCCTGTCTCTGGCCCTGGCGCTTGAAAGCGTCTCTCAGCCTGACATTCCCTTGGGCACGAGACAACCTGTGAAGGGATGACCCAAACTCTTTCATTCCTGAATGAGGATCTGCTCAGTCAGCCCCAGCTTGTGCAGAAGGCGCTGTGTGCTTTGCCTGAGGATTGCTGTACCAGACTGAATCCATGTGGAGCAATGCAGTGGGTGAAATGCAGAGATGTGCTGTACAAAGCAACCCTCAGTTAGTCCAGCTGCTCCTGGAATGAGACAAAGAGTGGAGTGAAAGAACTAACAGGAGCTACAAAGGCTGGGGAGAGGAAACCTTCTGGTTTATAAAGTCATTTGCATTTCCCAGCTGGAATCATAGCCCCATATCAACTGGCATTGGCTTTGGATACACAGAAAAGTAACACAAGCCTCCCCCTGTAATGTATTTGCCATCTTCATTTGTGACTTTGAAGGCAAAATACTAGCAGGATTTTTTTGAGCTTTCCTGTCCTGTTTCTAGCACTCCTGAGAGTTGCTGGAAGTGCTGTGACAGCAGCCTCAGAAAGAAACATCACATCCTCTGAGTGCTGAACTGCATCTCCAGAGTCAGTCTCCCCTTTTATGCTGATTTATCAGTTTAGCAAAGCCCAAGATGGAATTCCACAAGCAAAGAGTAGATGTAAGATGCAACCCTGTCCATTTGATAGCTCAAAATCTGAAAAGCAGTTTTCCCATCTCTCCCATTCACCTCTCAACAGCAAAGTTCTGGGCTGAGCTGATGACAGTCCTGGTAGGCAGCGGGTTTTTCTGGTTGATTGAAACCTGACATTTGTCTGGGCAGCAGAAGGCCACTGACTGCCAGGGGGAGATTATGTAGCCTGTCATTAATCCAGGACTGCACTCACGATTCCATCTGTGCAGGAATGTTTCTGGAGCAGTGTTTGTGGTGCCTTCTCAGAGCGCACGAACGCGACGCGCACTGTCTGCCTCTCGTGCTGGAGGGGCAGAAATTTCAAGGTCAGAGGAAGATTGTCTTTCAGCATGGAATAGAAGGATGCAGAGGCAGACACGGGCTGTTACCTGGATGAAGGGAGTGTTACAGTAACAGGCTTTATCCTTTCCACAAAAGAGCTATGGGGAAGCTCTGGGCACCAGAACCGGTGACATTTGCGTGCTGACACATAGAGCTGCCAGAATTGATTGTACCCTGATGTTCACTCTACCTGCAGCCTCCTCTGCTTTAAGGAGGATGCAGAGCAGACATGCTGGATTTCTGAAGCAAATTCACCACTGCTTGGTGGGATCCTTGTTCTTCTGTTACCACCCTGTGATGCTGTGTCACACCTGGAAAGGAGCCGGGGAGGAAAGGCATGACCAGTTCAGATACAGCAAGAGAACAGCCTGGTAGTAGTGCATGAGAAAGCAGATTTATGATTGTTAACTGTGCAGAGAGAGGGAGAAATCCTCCCTGTGGGTACAGGAAAGAAAATTAGTTAATGCTGGCGTGGGAATAGCATTTAAGCAATCCTTAGAATTTCAGTCCTCACAGGGGGTCCTTCCCATGGAAAACTCATTTGCCCTGAATAAATGATTCTGCAGCACTGCCAAAGGAAAGCATGTTGTGGAGAGATTATATTTTTACCTTTTGGGCTCATACTTTGATACACTGACAGAGAGGACAATGTGGCTTATAGGCTGCTATAACCAAGCACAATCAGAACATATTTTGGCACAGTCAAATGTCACTTTCAGAAACCTGCTTGGTTGCAAAGAAAGGAAATAGTTGCTGAGTGTAAAAAAGATAGACCAAAGGGCCTGTGATTCATGCTCTGATCATGTTCTGTCAGTGTGTCTGTGCAGTGGAGTATATGAATAACTGGTGGAGTTTGATAATATGCTTAAATACTGTTCCTGCTGCTAAGCATTAGCATGGCTGT
Organism: Parus major; assembly: GCF_001522545.3. NCBI lineage: Eukaryota > Metazoa > Chordata > Aves > Passeriformes > Paridae > Parus > Parus major. The sequence goes on along the minus strand of NC_031783.1, from coordinate 13,066,773 downwards.
GTGACAGCTCAGCAGAGAGGCGAGGCACAGCCACCAGGAAAGGCAAGACAGGCTGCAGTGAGCTGCAGGGCTCTGGCTCTTCAGCAACACGCAGGCAAGGGAATCAAAAATTGATTTAATCTTTGGTTGATGTGCCTTTTAGGTAGCTTTCCTATAGCTCTGTGTCACTAGAAACACAAGTCGTGAGTTTTTGGGGTTTTGTTCCTTTTCAGAATTTCTGTAAGGATTGTATTTTTAATCAAAGCCAGTGGCAACATGCTGGGGAGTCATGGAACAGCCTTGCTGTTCTTTGTGCATTGAAACACCCAACTGTGGTGTCACAGGTCAGACATTTGCATAATCAGTGTTTTCAACTAATTGTCACTGGAAAGGATTTCTGAGATGCACATTTCTGTATGGCAGAGCCACCCCTGCCTTTGTGGCAACAGGCACACATGAATTTGGGACAAGCTTGTGCTTTTCCCAGTGTCGCTATATGGGAAAAACCCATGGAAGTTTGGAGTGATCTATTCATGCAGAGGGCTTGGGTTCATCTCTGACTTTGCTAAGAGCATGTTCCAGCTAACACAGGGTTAGAGAAGGGGCATGGCAGAAACAAAACTGCCCTACACTAGCTGTGCTGATGTTCCCCTTCTCCTCCCTTGGGCTTGAGGAGGTTGGGTGATTTGCACAGTGGCAGCCTTTGATGGCCATCAGTGACCTGCTGGCCAAATCCTCCATTCTGGCACTGTCATACTGAGAGGATGCTCTTCCACTTCAGCTTGTTCGTTGCTTATCCCCTGGCCCTGGTGGTGACACCATTGGAACTCTCCAGTCTGAAGCTGAGCAACTTTGTCAGCCACTGTTGGAGGGAAGGTGAACATGTTAATCTAAATAACAGGGAGGAAATCCCTCATTGTCCCCATTCCCTTGCTGTATACTCAGCAAAAAAATTGCAGACCAGACCTTCTGGGAGCAAGCTGGGAAGGACAGAAGAGAAGCAGATCTCAGCTCCATCCCTTCACACACACACACACACTGTTCAGCAGGGCTGGCTGGCTGGAGCAGAGCAATAATACCTCAAACAAGGTGCTGCTGCCCCTGGGCTCCTGTAAGCTCTGGAGGGTCTGTGCCTGTGCTCCACCGTGGCTCCAAACTCACTGGCAAGGCAAGGCTGCAGGACAAAGCAGGATCAAGTCCTTAGCTGACAGCTCAGCCATCTGCTAGGCCTGCTGCCCTGTGGCAGCTGTGGATGCCAGCTCTGACTCTCAGTGGCACATCTGTTCATTTAAAAAAAAATAAATCAATGTGTTGTTTAAGGTCATTCTATATTCCCCAGAAACAAGAGTCTGGTTTTAGCAGCTTTTCCAATCTCAATGAACTGGCTGAGCTCGTAGCACACTGGCTTTGTCCTGGTTTATGTCACCAAGCATGAGATCTCAACCCAGGTCCATGTTGTCCACCTCTGCCTGCTCCTCCTTGGCTTCTGCTTCAATTTCTCCATGACATCCCAAGTCAGAAGTCTCTTCTTCTGGACCAGAGCCCAGGACATCAAAGGACAGGAGGGACACAGACCCCCACAAGGCAATTCTTGATCTGCACCATAATCTGGAAGTCAGGCCATTGTGTCAAACATCTAAAATAATTTTCCATCCCACTGAGATTTGAGCAGCCAGGTCCCATCAGACCAGCACTGTTCTTTGCTCTCCCATCCTGCCTGGAGCAGGGAGAGTGCACCGCTCAAACACACCAGAGAATCTGGCAGTGTGTTACTTGTGAGCCATGATTTGGGACTGCCTTTGTGGCCTATGAAAATCATATCTGCTTTGTACAAAAGGCTTGTTTGCAATATATAAATCCTGGGAGCTGTAAAATACCAACAGCTGCTGGAAAGGGCACTGGAAGTTCAGCAGCTGGAGACTGTTTGATCTCTCTGTAGCTCAAGTCCTGCTTATAATAATAGTCTCAGAAGCCAGCATATATTCCCAATAAGCTCTGCTCAGCAACAGATACTCTTCAAAATGATATTAAAAAGGAAAATATGTGTCAAAACTAGACAAAGGGTCAAGTCTTCTCCTCACAAAAGCTGCTTCTTGAGATTACACATGTATGCGAAATGAGCAGGTTTTAACCTGTGGGCTTCGCCACAGCTTTCAGATCTGTCAGTTTTCAGGCTTCAAACAAACCCTGTTACAGCTCGTCTGAAGTCCTGCAAACCCCGGGCCATTGAATGTTAACCAGACACTCCTACATCACGCTCATTTGCTCTGGAGCAGATATTTTATCTTCAGCCCCCAGCTCACAGACAACTGAACAAATCTTCAGGCTGTCCCAGCTGCTCCTCAGTCAGTTATTTATCCTCAGGTTGAAGAAGATGAATTTTATTCCTACAGGAAGCTCAGGCTGAGGGGGAGTATCCTGTTTGCTGTATTTCCACTTTCACTGATGTTCCTCCAGGCTTCCAGTGAGAAGTGGCTCTTCCCCACATCTGTGTTTTCTTGCTGTGATCACACCTTGATGCACCCAGTGCTAAAAATTAGGATTGAGCACAAACAGAAATTTCTGCAGCAAGAAGCAGACCAAGAGGTAATTACACAATTGCCACCAGTCCAAACAAGGCATAACAAACAGGTTTTGGACTGGAGACTGAATGTTCTTCTCAGTTTCAATTCCCAAGCACATTTTGAGTGTTTGACAAAACAAAATCAATCACAAAACAAAAAAAGTGGGACAAGTTGCTCAGGCTGCCCAGGAGATTTTGACATAGCAGCCATGTCGAAGTAAGTGGGATTGAACACCCAAACCTTTTCAAGAGTATTGAAAAGCTTGTCCTGGCTGTCTTCCCTGTCCTGAGGAGATTCAAGCAATTAGCATGAAGCAGCTCAACACTTCAGTTTGAAAATTATCATTTTTACCTTCATGGCAGCCCTGCCAGATCAAGGGGAACCTCACCATGCATTGATCAAGATAAGGGAAGACAGCTTTCCTTTCTCACTGTGGCCTGCCTAAGGAAAAGTCACTTGCAATCCTCTTCTTCCTGGATAATTAGTAACAACCCCCCAGTGTAGAGAACCTCTTTCAATCTCTGACCAAGCATAGTTCTGGTGAGTAGGTTTTTTATCCTAGAAACAGAGGATTGAGAAGGGATGTGAGCATTAAAGGCAGCAAATAACACACACAAAGTTCTGTACCAGTAAGTTCAAGGAAGAAATTATAATATCTCTTGGCTCATTCCTTAGAAATGACACATGACTTCTCCAGGCATGGAACACAGAGGGGAACATATCCAGATGTATCCAGCAGCCAGAGATTGAAAAGTGACAGCCCTATGGATGTCAGTGACAATTTTGCTTTTGATATCAGTGAGAGCAGTATTTCACCAACATCCTTTGGAAGTCCTGTGAGCACAGCAAGAACCATAGCATCCTTCAGTGATGCTCTCAGAACACGCCTTTAACTTTAACAATGTTCCCACTGGCACAAGTTTTAGTGTAGATATTTTAGCAGCAAGTGAAAGAGAGGCAGAAAATGCCATTGCTTGTTCAGTTGTCATTGCTGGGTTCAGGAACATCTTTCCAGAATAACTCATCCTGCTTCTGAGCATCCTCTGAATTGCCAATGCATGGTTTGTAAGGTTGTCCTGTGAATTGTGTCCTTCCTGCCCTTTGTTTTAGTGCAGAGCTCTGGAGAAGGTGGTTTGTACCCTGTAATCACTCTGTCCATGCCTTCTGCCAGGCTCTAACATAGTTTGGCTTTTGGTCCCCACAAAGCCCATCCTCCTCTAGACCTCACTGCATCAGTTCACTCCAAAATCCCCAAAGGGATACCAAATCACCAGGAGGTCATGCCTGGGCATTTTCATCCTTCCCTCTCAGCTGGAGCCTTCCCTCCATGTAATTCTGCTGTGAGCTACATTGTGTGAGCTCTTCAGGCGAGTTTAGGTTGACTCAAATCACCTTTATTGATAATTTTGGTTAGTCCAAGTGACTCTGGGGACTACTCACAATCTCTTCTGCCCACAGAGCTCCAGCCAAGGTACGGGAAGACCTTGGCCAGTGCTGCTGCCTGCCCAGCAAAGGTCTGGCCATGCCAGGCAGGAGGAGGCTGAAACCTGCCAGGAAACAACCTCAACTTGCCTTGGCCTTGAACTGTCCACAGAGGCAAATCCAACATATGGTTACTGGGTGTGATGCAAATCTGGGATGAGTTGAAAGTTGGAGGGATGCAGACAATCCCACATTAAAGAATGACTGGTCCATATGTTTCCTCTCTCCTTTTTCTGTGTGTTGAAGGGCTTTTGTCAGGAAATGTGGTGGGGTCTTTTCACCTTGAGAGCTGAGATTTGTGACTCTCAGTGTAGTGTTGGATGCACGTGTGCAAGCACAGAACAATGCACCTTCCCTGCAGAGCTATTTTTAGGGTCTTGGTTGCAAGACAATTACATTGTTGTGCTGATGAGTGTTAGTAATGGTTGCAATATAATTGTGGAGTGAAAAATGTACAGCTTTGGGGGAGGCATCGTGTCCTTTTTGTGTGCACAGAGTCTCACAGACAAGTAAAGAAAGAGGAAATAAATTTGTCATCATCTAAAACATGTAACTTCACTGTAGAAGAGACAGAGTTTGGTTTCATTTACAGCACTGCAGATCCCTCCAGTTCACAGAATTCATTTCAGATTTGCTCGTGTCTGATTTAATCAAAACAGGGTCCATTCAACGCAAGAAAAAATCCAAAGCGAAGTTAATATGGAGAATTATCTGCTTACTTACAACTCCCAGTGTTAGCCCCAGCCAGCCCCCCTGTGCCACCACAGTGAATTCAGATAAATTTGCCCTGGATGAGAAAATAAAAGATGAGTCTGTTAATCAAGATTGCAATATCTGTAGGAAAACAGAAAGTAGCTGAGAGGTTCTGAGTGCTCATCAGGGACAGACAGCGTTGCCTGTAGGGGCAAATTTGCAAGTCAGTGAGAGGAAATTTAATCTTTTCAAAGATCAGATCTATAAAAAACCCTCTTTCTTCTTGGATTCCGTATTAGAGCTTAAAGAAATCCTCCTTTCTCTGCAGCATATGGCAGAAGTATGTAGCACACAGAAACAGGAGTGAGGCTTCAGTTGAAACTCTCAATGTTTTACATGTTCACTGAGAACTCCAAAATTAAAAATAAACTGCAGAAAATCTGCAAAATAATCTGAAAAAATATTTAAAATTTAAAATAATTCGAATTTTGAATCTGATCAGTTGAAAGGGCATTGATTTGAGGGGTTGTTCAAAACTATTTTTTTATTTGACATATTAAAATTTGACATCTAAAAATAGGAAGGCAAAATGAAAGTGACAAACTCAGTTCAAGAAAATAGGAACAAATAATTCTCAGTGGGAAGTGTTAGTAAATAGAAATTAACTTTACTGGTTGAGGAAGCCTTTTAAGATAGTTTTGGTTTTATTTTTTTTCTGAGGTAAGATCTTTGTATGATCTAAAGTGATCTACTAATGAAGGGCTGCTACTTACAAATGGAAGGAATTGTTCTATTTTTAGCATTTTTAAGGGTCTCCAGAAGAGGATTCATCTGGATGACTTGATTTTCCAGGGATTCCTGCAAAAGCCAGCAGGATGCTGAATGCAGAAGCCTCGGGCTTTGAGCACAATGACCCCTCACCATCATAAGCAAGGCGGGGAATACATTTTCTGTCAGTCAGCTCCCACGGAAAGCTGAATTACCGCTGTGAGCAGGAATTCCATCCAGGTTCAGCCCTGCCAGAGGTTCTCCACAGGGGTCCAGCCGTGTGGATTTGGGAGTCTGGCTAATCCCAGCTCCAAGAAGGAACCCCAAATGCTCAGTGCGCTGCAGGGTTTGGTACCTCGGTGTTCTGGGGAAGAGGGTTTGGGGTATTCCAGGATTGAGACACCCACAGGGAATGGTCGGGCGAGGCTGGGATCTGCAGAAAGCTGGGAAAGAGGAATGAGGTTTGTTGCTTGGAGTAGGAGGAAGGTTATTCCAAGGATAGAGGGCAGCATAAGACAGGCTAGGAATGCGTGTGGGATAGGGAGAGCCTGGGGGGAGAATTGTGGAGGAGGAAACAGGAGCGCAGGGACAAGCTGGGACTTGACGATCCAGAGGTCTGGCGGTGAGGAAGCTGCAAGGAGGAATAGGAAACCACCGAAGGAATCCCACAGGGCTTGAATAACAGGATTGCTGCTGCATGGCCAAATGTAGCTGCTGTTCATGTCTTTAAATTCAGAATTGTTTTACTGACCCCCACAGTGGAGTCTGAGGGGAGATGAAAAAGAAAAAAAGAACAAAGAAAGAGGAAAGAAGAAAGAGGAGAGGAGAGGAGAGGGAGAGGGAGAGGGAGAGGGAGAGGGAGAGGGAGAGGGAGAGGGAGAGGGAGAGGGAGAGGGAGAGGGAGAGGAGAGGAGCTGCCATCAGTATGGTGGAATTCTTTCTACCTGATGCCAAACAACTTTCCTCATTGCTGTCATGACAAAAAAGATGGCTCTCCCTCCCTGATTATTGATGTTTGTTCCCCTTCATTATTTGAATAACCTGCTCTTCACAATATTTTACCCAGATAAAACACTTTTTACTATGCTTTGGTTGTGCAGGTGGCAGGAAATAAAGTGCTGGGAAATCCCACCTGGCTGAGGATCCCCGAGGCTGCTCTACAGCATTGTTCTCTCAGGAATCTCCATGCTCTCTGCAAACACTATGATTATTCCTCCCACTGCTATTTATTCCCATTTCCAGACTACCTGGGAGCCCCCAGAGCTCTGTGTGAGTGTGGATTCATTGCAGCCACAGACCAAGATTCCCCCCTGTTTTATGAATGGGCTAAAAGAAGTGCAGGGAATTCATTTGTAGAGAGGGAAAAGCAACACAGAGAATTCAAACATTCTGGTGTTTTGCCATTTGCTGTTAACAAGGAAACCCTTTCTCTTCACCCAGAAGGAAAAATCAGTCCCAGGGCTTGTTCATGGCCTCAGGTTTCTCTTTCTCAGGTAGATCCAGGAGCTGCATGGGGTCAGTGTCATCCACACTCTCCTCGTAACCATCAGTCATTTTGGCTTCTCTTTTGGGTAGAAGGTAAAACTAGAAGGAAAAGAGAAGGAGAGCACTATTTCCCACATTGTTGAGAAGCAGATTGAAGAAACCTGACATTTCCTGTGTTGGTGTCCTCTTCACACCAGTGATACCTTCCAGTTCAACAGGAACCTGCAGAAGGAAGATCCTGAATATGGGTGCTAACTCCTAAGGAGGGTCTGGGAATAAACAGGGAGAATATTCCCACTTTCTCTTTGGCCTTCCTCACTAGGGCCAGGCCACTGGGAACCTGCCTGTGCTGAGAACAGGGGGGTTTTCTTACATCTTTCTTTTCATGAAAACTGTTAGACCAGTTCTGAAGAGGGCAGTTTTTGGATGGGGTTTCAGAAGAAACTGAAAGGGAGGACCTGGTTCATCAGCTTCTGCCCTCAGCCATCAAAAACTACCAGGAGAGTCCACAGCACATCCATTTCCCATGGCCCGTGGTGGCTTTCACTCTTGTCACAACCTGATTTGTGGCAAAGCCATTCCAGAGGAGGGAGCAGGGGAGTTCAAGGGCGTGACTCATGTCCCAAGGCTTTGCATTTTTTGGGACCTGTTCGGTGCTGGGAGCAGACTGTGTCCCACACTCCAGGCAGTTTTCCTTCCCCCACCCACACATCTGCACCAGCTTTAAAGCTGCCAAGGCAACGCTGATGGTGAGCGCTGTGTCCGTGTCCAGCACCCAAAGATGTGCCCCCGGGGACCAGCCCTACCTGCTCAACTCGCTGCTCCCTGCAGAAGCAAAGCTGATTTCATCATTCCTGTGATTAAAGGGAGCAGAGCTGTGGCTTTCTTTGGCAGCAAGGACACACTGCCCAGGCCGAGGGCTGCTCTCTGTCCCACCTCTGCAGCCCCAAGCAATGCTGGGCGCCAGCCTGGTGACTCAGCCGGCTCAGGATGGACACAGTGGGAGAAGCCCCTGGGCTGGGGAGGGGACTTCTGGCCACCAGGGTCTGGGTTTAGAGGCCACTGCTTGGGCTGCAGTCAGGACAGCTTGGCACTGGTCGGAGGCAGCGATGGCTCTGGCTGTCCTGGTGAGCTCATTTCCCCAACATCCGCCTAAAAACCTTGATGGGCTAAAAATATAAATGTGCAAGGACTCCAAGGCAGCAGGGCTGTGCCCTTGGAAACCAGTTTCCTGGCTCCAAAAGATCCTGGTGTGACACCTTCAGCTGCAATCTGCTGCTCTGGGGTGAATTTCACCCACCAAGCAGGAAGGAGAAATTTCCTCCATCCATTTCCGCTTTGATCGGGCAGAGATAAGGAATGTAACAGCTCAGCAATCGTCTCCCCTCTCAATCTACACAGCTAAATCTGTAGGCTGGCTGGGCTGAGATGCCTGGATTTGCAATGTGTATTTGAGCCCTGGCTCAGGTCTGCACTTAATCCCTCACCTCCCTGAAACACGGGGACTAATGTGGTCCCTGGAACAGGTCAGTGAAATGTTAAACCAAACACCCACAGAAAATAATGACACAAAATACCCCATACTTACATCAAACAGAGATTCTTTGGTGTAGGACTCAGACTCATCTGGAACTTTAAATTCTTTATATCTCATCATCCTTTCACAGCTGGGGAAACTGAGGCAGGACATGACAACTTACACCTTCAGAGTTGTCCATCCAGTGTCAGACCATTTTTTGGCAGACAATCTACCTACAAAAAATTTTGTTCAGACCTTTCAGTCTGAAGCCAGAAGGAGTGACCTTTTTAAAAGCTTAGGTGTAAATGTAGACCCAAAAGTCAAGGAAGGGTTGAGGCCATGCCAACAGATGGCGGTGAGTTAAAACTCTCAGATTTCATTTCCTCAAGATCACATGGAATTTAATAAACTTATGGTTAAAATACCTGTGAATTCAAGTCTACCTGATATAAAACAGTGCATATAAATCCAGATGGTCTCCGCACACACCTGCAGGCACCATCCTTTTCTCTCTCTGCCTCCCACTGCTGCCACATGGTCCTTCCTGCTCTCCATCCCACACCTTCCCAGCCACCACACACAGCAGGCACCTACCAGGTTAAACCCAAGGTCCTGGAAGGTGTGTGTTTGCAAGGGCTGGCCAGGCTCTTTCAGAGCTGTCCAAAGGGCCTGAATCAGCAATTACGTTTTAAAAGAGACAACACATTCCTTATCTGTAAATCCAGGGGGGTGGTAATGCTGGGAGCCTGATTGGGAAGCTTTAATCCCCCAGCAGACATAAAATAATGCTTTGTTTTGTGGCAATTTCTTCTTGTCTCGCCTTGTAGGGTGTTCTATAAACTCGGCTGCTGAGGGGTAGGGACAAGAGGCTGAAATAGAGAGACCATCTAAAGAAACTTCCCTGCAAAGTCACATCCTTGGCTGTATTTTCTTGCCAAGGTGGAACAGCAGATTTCATCAGACCTGATCTCTGGCAGACAAACCTCAGGCTGAACCCTTGGCAGGAACAGCCATGCTGGTGATAGAACTGAAGTTTCATTTTAAAATCATTTCTGTGCCCCGTGTTTATGATGAATAAACCCTGTGTGTTTGCTGCAAGCAGAGAGGATAAAGCTGTTGTTGTGTTACCATCCTGCATGTTTCAGTCACTCAGTGGGCATGAACTGCCCTGAAAGACATGAAAGACAACAGCTCCTGTATCAGCCCTAAGTATTTCTCTGCTATATTTGCCTCAGCTGGAGCGTTTGGGATGTGGTTACCCTGCCAGGATTGCCATTGTGGGTGTTGTGGGTGAACACGCTTGGGATTGAGTTTCCAAGAAGGAAGATTCAGATAAACAACTGCTTTGAGGTGAAAATTAGAGAGTTCATGTTACACCCACCTCTTGAATTTGTAACTGACTATTCACCCTGAAAATCTGATTCTAGGAACTCAGCATGTCCCGTCAGGAGCAGAATAATACCACAGAAACCATGGCCAGCCAGAGTCCTGAATGCTGAGAACTGTGATTAACTCCTCAGGAATCTCTCTGGAGCAAGTCATATATTCTGGGCTTTTTTAGGTAATTATTTCAAACCTTGAATCTGTGAATGGAGATTGTAAACAGTTCTCAGCCCAACATATTAGAGAAGGACGTGAAATGCATCAAATAAATAACGGGTTCTGACCTGTTTGCTCATGTGTAAAGAGAAAAAAATAAATGTTTTAACCACACAGGAGGAGAGAGCTGCAAAGACAGCAATTGGATCTCTCCATGCAGTGATCCAAGGCAGAATGGTAAACCTGAAATAGCTGCTGGCCCACTCGGCTACAAACACACCAGCAAGGGCCAGCACTCAGCCAAACTGGTTTCTGCTTCCAAGGGTGCCTCTTGCTGAGTTTAATGATGTGTTGTAGCTGTGTCCATAGCCCAGGCCCTGTCCTGTATTTCACTGGCCATGTGTTCCAGCACATCACCAACTCAAAACCTGCTGGGACAGCCTGGGCTGGGCTGCAGCTGCTTCACCCAGCCATGTCCCCTTATGATTACATTATCTGGGAAGGGGGTTTGGAAGGTTCCCTCAGAGAATAGAGGAGAGATTGTGGAGTGACGTGTCCCGATAGCAGTGCACAGCAATCCCTGCAGACCACGGATTGGGGAGGGAGTTGTCTGCTAAGCAGGATGTTTGCCTTTGGTGTGGGCTCAGTTTCTTGCCCTGACACAGATTCCTTCATCATGTTAAAGTGAGACTGAGAGTCCAGCCCTCTTGCCTGAAGGGATGTGGAGCATAATTCTGTTTCAGGTTGGAAAATGGCCTTCAGATAAAGGCAGGTTAGCCCATGTAGAAGCTCAGAATGGTTTGGGTTGGAAGGACCTTAAAGCTCATCCAGTTCCACCCCCTGCCATGGCAGGGACACCTTCCACTATCCCAGGTTGCTCCAAGCCCCATCCAACCTGGCCTTGGACACTCTCAGGGATGGGGCAGCCACAGCTTCTCTGGGCAACCTGTGCCAGGGCCTCCCCACCCTCACAGGGAAGATTCCTGCAAATATCTTACCTGCATCCCACCTATCCAATACAGACCACACATAAGAAAGGCTCTTGTCTCTTCCCCAGTGATGCCAGGGATCCCAGGCTAAACACAGCAGCCCAGGTGTCCATAGTGACATTCCCAGATAAAAAGGAGGAAGGTATAAATGGAGGAGGACAAGGTGAGAACAGAGAGTACAAACCCATTTATGACTGCTTGTTAAAGAGCCTCAGCCTTTGTGCTGCTGTGACAAGCCTTGGAATAACAAGGAACTCAGCTTGGATGCTGCATTTTGAGGTTGCATTTCAGCAGCAGAAGCAAACAGATCTCTGGTGGTTCAGGGAGGAATGGAATCTGGATCGGAAAGCCCTGCTGAAGGATCACAGGGTTATGTAAAGATCTGCCTCAGGAGACTGCAAGATGGTTTTGCATTTATTAGTAATTTATAAAATAATGAAAGCTGCAACCTCACTCTCAGCTGTTGTCTGTGCTTGCTTGGGGAGGATCAGTGTATTCCTGTGAGGACTGCAGGGATGTTGTCTCTACAGAGACACAACCATGCTCTAACCAAACAAGGGCAGATCGCTGCTCCTGGGGCACAGAGGGTCTGATGGGGACAGTGCCAAGGCCTTTCAAATCCCACCAGGTGCTCAGTGAGTCACAGATCCTGCTGGAGACATTCTGTGCATTGTGATCAAAAGCTTCAGGGAAGGGTACACGCAGGAAAGCAAGGCTCAAGTCTGTCTTCCTGGTATCCAACTTTTCAATTGTAGCACTCAATGCAAGGAATTATGGAATCAGAGAATCATGGAATGGTTTGGCTGGGAGCACACCTAAAGCTCATCTCTTTCCACCCCCTGCCCTGGGCAGGGACACCTTCCACTATCCCAGGTTGCTCCAAACCCCGTCCAATCCAGCCTTGAACATCTCTAGGACATGGGGCAGCCACAGCTTCTCTGGGCAACCTGTGCCAGGGCCTCTCCACCCTGGGAGAAAAAAAAATTCCTTCCTAATATCCCAGGTAACCCTGCCCTCTGACAATGGGAAGCCATTCCCCCTTGTTCTGTCCCTCTATCCTGTGTCCAAAGTCCCTCTCCAGCTCTCTTGGAACCCTTTTAGGCACAGGAAGGGGCTCTAGGGTCTCTCTGGAGTCTTCTCCTTTCCAGGTCAGTACCCCCAGCTTTCCCAGCCCAGCCTCAGAGCAGCCCTTGGAGCATCTCTGAGGCATCATCTGGGCTCACTCCAGCAGCTCCTCATCCTTGTGATGATGGACACCCCAGAGCTGGAAGTGCTGTCCCAAGTGGGGTCTCAGAAAGTGAAGCTGAGGTGCAGAATCCCCTTCTCTGCTGCCCACGCTCTGGGATCAGCCCAGGACACAGCTGGGTTGTGCAGAATTTGGCTTACATTTTTACATACAATTTATTACACTGTCACATTTCCAGGACAGACCTTGGAGCAGTGGAGTGCCAGGAAGGAGGTGGCACAAGGAGATGGAATAACTGGGGGGCTCCCCAAAAGCTCATTGCCAAATTAGTGCATGTGAGATGAGAAGCAGATGCAACAGAGAAGAACATCACCTCTGGGCTTAGCAAAAATTATCTGCAGCTCTTGGATCAGGTGAAATATGCATGCCCAATCCTCTTTTTAGCATTTCCTAAGCAAGACTTTCAAAGGAAGGCCCCTAAATACACATTTTAAACAAAGACACTAATTTCTGTTGAAATGCTGTCCTCAGCTGGGATAATCGGAGGTGCTGGAGCAAGGTGAGCAGCGTCTGGCAGCAGGAAAGCTCATCTCCTCCTCTAATTAAGCTGCATATGGACTCCCTGACAACAAAGAGGCATCCAGAAGCTCAAGACCCCGTGATTTATATGGATTTCCTGGTGTTTTCATGGAGTTTCTCTTCTCTGCATGATTTACAAGGCACTCCACTCCTTTAGAGAGCACCTTAGCCTTTCTCCTGGTAGGTGCTGTGGAGCAAGACCATGCATGATTTATACAAAATTATGTGGGTTTTTGATTAATTCCAAGGTTTCTTCATCACTCCATTGTGCCTTATCCCCAAATGCACTATAGATTTCTCTGTTTCAGTTCCTTGAGTTACAGAGTCAGGCACTAAAGGAATAATTCTTGCTGGGCCCTGCTAAGGAAAAAAAAATGAAATACATTTGGCCATAGGTGATTATAGTTTCTGCAGCTGAATCAGTGTCCCATAAATGACAGAGGATAATGGATTTAATAAATAACTCTGATTAAGTATGATGTTATTTTTAAATAATTTCAAAAACTGTTACTCTAATCCCTCCGTGGCTGAAAGAAAGGAGGATGCTCAGAAGTTAAAATTAGTTCCTGAACGTTCAGCCTGGTGTGGAGTTACAGGCGTTCCAGGGCTGTCCTGGTTTTCTGGGGCATTCGCTTACAGTGGAGCTGAATGGACACAAACAACTGCCTTTGGAAGGTGGGAATGAGGTCCCACAACTCACACAGCCCTGCTGCTTCTATCTTTCCCAATGCTCTGATAGCTCAGCAGCAGCTCCCAGCCCAGCTGATGGGATAATCAGTTGGTGTTTCCCTCCACAAGCTGCCTTCCTGCACACAAATCCCCTTTCCCTTGATTCCCAGGGAATTCCCAACTCTCCCAGGCCTCTTTATCAATAAATATAGTTCTCTTCTGTATAATGTCAATATGATTCCTTTCCTTTTTGTTCAGAGTGATCCCATTTCTTGGCTGGACAAAGGACCTGAAGAACATTTTGCCTTGAAAAGCACCACAGAATCCCAAAGCTACAGCAGGAGCCGTTTCTACTGAAATGATGGAAAACCATACTTCTTTCCTCCTCCTCTTTTTCCTCCTCCTTCTTTTCTCTCCCATGGAGATGGGCTGACAGAGCTGTTCAGCCTGGAGAAGAAAAGACTCCAGGGAGACCTGACAGACCCTTCCAGAGTCTGCTTCCAGTGGGTTCCAAGAGAGCTGGAGAGGGACTTGGGACAAGAGATGGAGGGACAGGACAAGGGGGAATGTCTTTCCACTGCCAGAGGGAAAGGTTAGATCGAATATTGGGAAGGAATTCTTCCCTGTGAGGGTGGTGAGGCCCTGGCACAGGTTGCACAGAGAAGCTGTGGCTGCCCCTGGATCCCTAGAAGTCTCCCAGGCCAGGTTAGATGGGGCTTGGAGCAACCTGGGATGGTGGAAGGTCCCTCTGCCCATGGCAGGGGGTTGGAATTAGATGAGCTTTAGGGTCCTTCCAACCCAAACAATTTAATGATTCTCTGAACTGACACATCCTCATGGCTCCCTGGCTGCAGAGGAACAGGGGCAGAAAAGCAGGACCACATTTTTGAGGCTGCTCCACTAAATTAAAGGAAACCACAAACTGAACCTTCAGCCTCAGAAAATCCAGATGCAGTGCTCAGCTTTGCCTCTGGCTCAGCAGCAAGGCAGAGATAACAATAAATCCCTTCTCCCACCTTCTGCATGTCCTGATTAGACAGACTGTAGCAGATGGGGGCTGTCATTATTCCGTGCCTGTTCCGTGCCTGGCACAAAGCGGCTCCGATCCCGGCTCCCGCCCGTGGTGGCTGCACCAACAATAGCTCTGACAAGGAGCTGCTGGCTGCTGCTGGGGAGGTCACAAGCTGCCCAACCTCTGCCACCCCAGGAGGACCAGTGCAGCCTGTGGAGAAAACACTGCCTCCCTCGTGGATTGTGTGCCGTGGGGATGGATCCAAACTGAAAAAGGGGGAATTTCCAGGCTCCTTCCCTGCCGCACTTAGGAATGCCCCACATCCATGAAGGCATGAAGCTGTGTCAGGGAGGTTTAGGCTGGATATCAGGAAAAGGTTCTTCCCTCAGAGGGTAGCTGGGCACTGCCCAGGCTCCCCAGGGAATGGTCACAGCCCCAAGGCTGCCAGAGTTCCAGGAGTGTTCGGACACTGCTCCCAGGCATGGGGTGGGATTGTTGGGATGTCCTGGGCAGGGCCAGGAGTTGGACTGATGATCCTTGTGGGTCCCTTCCAGTTCAGGACACACCATGATTCTATAATCCACCGGCACTTACATCACTGGCTGTTTCATGAACCCACATGGATATTTCCATAGTGTTAGTGTAACTAATGAGTAAAATTAATTTGCTGATGTTCATTTAATGAAACCATGCTGCTGCTGACAGAGAGGACACTGTGTGAGAGCAGCCATTCAGGGGCTGGCAGGGACCCCTCCCTGTGTTCCCCTTCCACCAGCTGAGGCTCTCCTCTCACAGAGGGGTTGCTCCAACCAGCTGCTGTGCCTGTGCAGCACCCCAGGATGGATCCCGTGGTGTTCCTGCCTCGTCTCTCCCTGCCACAGAGATGCCACATACAGTGAGGGCAAATCCATGCAGGAAACATGAAAAACACAGAAATCAGGGCTTTTCTCTCAGGGCTTAAAATGAGTGTTTTTAAATCTACCCCAGGGAGATCCTCACTGAGGTGCAATGATAGGGTGAAGGGTGGCAGAGTGGGGGAGAACAGCCTCAAAAAAACCCCTACACTGGAACCACAGCTTCTCATACCTGTCACAATGTGGATTTTCAGCTTGAGCACACAAGGCTGAGCTCAGGGGACACTGTCATGTAGATTTAGGGTTTTATCTCCTTTCCTCTCCATTAGCTGTGATACCTTCTTATTATGCTGAAACCCGAAACTTTTCTTTCCTCCAGTGGTTGTTCCCTTCCCCATTTGGCAAATATCGATCTCTCTGTGTCCTCAGCACGGGTTCAAATCCAACCCCCTCATCCTTAGCCTGCTCCTGGGGTTGATTGCATGGCAGTGCCACCTCTCATGACATCAGGGAACAGAGTGAAGGACAAGGAGAGGGATGTTCATCCATTACATGTGTTTTTCTCTCCCCATCCTCTCTCTCTGTGTGCTGGAAGTGACAGGGAACTGAACAGGATGGGGCTGATTGTGCTTGGCAGGTGGAGAGGGAATGGAAGGAGCAGGGAGAAAAAGAGCAGCCCAGGATAACCATGAATTTATCCTGGCCTTGTTTCACATTCACATCCTGCAGCACCTTGGGCGAGAGCTCTCCAGGCAGGGGACCAAAATCTGGGGGCTGGCCTGTGCAGGAGGCTGCCCCCACTTACCTTGGGGTGTGATTTTAAGCCAATTTAATTAAATTGCTTGGCAAGGCTGCAAGGACTCATCTATTTCAGCTTGAGCCAGGCCTGTTTTGATTTAGTGTTGGCTGATTAGGAATTAGTGGAAACAAACCGCTCAGAAAACAAAATTAGAGGGTGCACGCTAACTTTTGCACCAGATTAAGTTGAATTAAAAAGCAATTGAAATGTAATTTTCCTGTCTCAAGCAGCCAAGAAACAAGATAATGCAACCAGTGGCACTTGAAGCTTAAAATCACAGCAGCCAGGATTAGCACAACTGGCTTTTTAATGCCTACAAACAACAGATTTATCTGAAGGTCTTTTCTCAAACCCCCCCATCACCTTCCACATAAAGCTGTGTACAACTTATTTTATTTGCCTTGAAATGCAGAATTTATGTGACCCCAGGACTTGAATCCAGGACTTAGAGCAGCCAGGGTATGGCACAGCATGTCTCCATAGGTATTTCCATGGTGGGCAATACTAACTGTTCCCTGAATTCCTATAATTTGGACTGGAATGGCTCTGTGTGCATAGCTGGAAGGTGCAGAGGCCCAGGGGTGTGCAGGGTGCAAGACCCTAGTGGTGGCTGCTGCTCCCATCTGCATCCCAGCAACTCTGAGTGTCTTTGTTCCCCATGTCCCTTGTAGAAAAAGATGTCAAGTAGTTTAAAATCAGATTTTAATTAAATGTTTCAACTGCTGTTTTCCCTACCATTTGAGAAACACTACTCCTCCCTTCCCCATAGGCTGGACCAGACTGGCACCTCTGCACACACCGAGAGGGTTTTAAGGGGCTTTGCTAAAAAGGGTGATGGTGTGGAGAGGGTGCCAAGCCAGGATGTCTTCAGCACCTCAGAGTCCCCAGAACTGCCCAGAGTGCTGCAGCCAAGCCCTGCTGCAGTGGTTATTTGGGGGTAAGGGAGCTGCTGTCCCTGTTGGCCAGAGCAGCAAGAGCAGGACTGGGGCAAAGGGTCCACAAATGGAAATATCTCTTGACTGATAGAGGCTGTCATGGGCACAGAGCACAGCAGTTTGTGAGCTGCCCAGCAGCTCCTGGCCAAAATCTAAAGGACTCATGGAGATAATGGGTTCTTGCTGGGTTTCTCTCCTTGCCACCTCCCTCCTGTGCCAGCCAGCAGCTCAGTGCCTGATGATGCTCCAAGTTGCTTAATCCTGTCTTGGCTCACTTGCAACCTCTGTGCAGCTGATTCTGCCTGTCCTGGCCCCTGCTGACTGGAGGAGATGCTCTCCTGGCCTGCAGCACCACCCACAAGCTACCCAGACAAAAAAAGGGGCACCCCAGGCTGCCTGTGCCCTGCACAGTGATGGAGTGGCAGATTCCAGACTGTCCTCCACAGCCCAGGACACTGTACAGGTACAGGTTGGCATCACCCACAAAGGGTCTTGGCCAAAAACAAGGCCAAAGCTGGCAAAGCATAAATGTATGGAGGAGGCCTGGGGGTTGAGTGGTGGCCCAGACAGGAAGAAAACCCCATCCATCCATCCATCCATCCATCCATCCATCCATCCATCCATCCATCCATCCATCCATCCATCCATCCATCCATCCATCCATCCATCCATCCTCCAGGTGCATCCAGGTGAGGGAGCAGGTGCTGATAACGGAGGGGGCTGTCCTGGGAAGAGCCAATCATGGAGGGGAACTGGGGGTACGTGGCCCCATGGGGGAAATAAAAGAGGCAGTTGGGGGTAGTGGGGAATGAAGTAGAGTTAGGGTAAGTGGTTTTTTCTCCCTTTGGGGTGCTGGGTGGTTGATTAGTCTTTTTTATTGCCCTATAAGGTTTGGGGCTGTGCTGGGCCTGCTTCATGGGTGGGATGTGGTGCCCTTCTGCTGGGAAGGGTGGAGAAAGATTCCCCCAAAAGAAGAGGCTTTCTGGAGCCTTTGGCTCTGTTGGGGGAACAGAGGAGGGGAGGCTGGAGCAGACCTTGAGGTTTGAGTGTTAGAATTAAGGCTGTGCTGGGCTGAGCCAAAGGGTGGCTTAGCCTGGTCCTTCTGGGATCTGGAGGAGTTTGGCAGCTGGCTGCATGGGATAAGAGCTGATGCTGCTGGTGCCTGGCCTTGGTTACTGGGACAGGAAACAGGAAGAGAGAGGATGATAAAAACACCAAAACCTTGAACTTAAAAGGATGGTGTGAGGGAGTCCTTGGAAGCTGCTCTGAGCTGCAGGTGTTGGCGTTAAGCCTGGAGGGGAGGAGAGGAGGCACCATCTGTGTGGGATCAGCCTCTGAGTGTGTTGATGCACAACCTGGGTTTAGGGGTCCTGTGAGGGTGTCTGCTTTGAAAACATCTCCCTTAATGCTGGCTGGAAGCCTTGTTTTTCTGACAAAAGCTGTCTGAAGGCCAGGTCTTGGTTTATTTGTGTGTATATCTCTGGCTTCTGCTAGGATGTGCTTAGAAATTACTTTTACCTGTCCCTTTTTTGTGATGGAAGCCTGTACTAGTTGCTGGGTTTCCAGAACTCTTTTTTATCAGCTGAACTTTATCACTTTGTGTCCCTGCATGTGACTGTGGGCCTTTCCTAGTTGGAAAGGAAAGGTAGAGGAAGCCAGGTTGGGCTCTGTGGTGGAGTGAGAGAGGCTTGCATGTGTGTCCTTAAATCTGACCTTGAGCTGCTCCTTTTGGAGGCAAGAGGCCTCGCCAGGCTTGGGTTGTGCGTCAAAACAAATGTAAAAGCCCCAGGACCAGGGCTGGAGGAAGGGGGTGTTCCTGCCACCGTGGGGTGTCTGTGTCTGGCTTCCTCCTGCAGCAGCTGTAATTTCTGTAGCCTGATATTAAGTGGTAGTTTGTGCTTGTATTTAGTTCAGTGGCTCAGCTGCAGTGTGTGAGGATCCTACCAAGCACTGCTTGGGTCAGAGCATCTCCAGTGTCTCCCTTGCTGGGAGTGTGGGGTGGCAATGTGTGGCCCAGGCTGCTGGTGGGAGTGGAGGCTCCCAGCCCCTGTGGCTGGCAGGGGATGTCACTGGGCAGCTGTGACCTGACCCTTCTCTGTGCTGACCCCCAAGAGCACGTGAGGGTGTCCAGCACCTCTCTGAACTCTGCCAAGATGCCGGGCAGGAAGCACAGCCAGCACATCAAGTTGTTCAAGAACAAGGGGAAGGATGAAACTGTGAGTACCCACCTGCCTGTGCCAGCATTTTGGACCCCAGCAGAGCTCACTGTTGGCAGGAGCTGATGGAGAGGCTTCTCAAGGTCCATGGTCCCAAACCTACCTGTGTGATGGAGCAGGGGAATGGCTCTGGATACCTTCAGCTGGGATGTTTGGGTGGCTTTTGGGATGGGGTGTGGGACTGGCTGGGCTGCAAGGAGTGTGGTGGCACAGGCAAGGGGGATGTGAGTTTTGGGTAGGGGGCTGTGGGCTGGGGAAGGGAGATGGCTCAGCCTGCTGTGCTCTCCACAGCAGATATCCCTGAGGAATTTGGGCTGGTATGGGATATCAGATGTAGGACCTGTCAGCTTGATTTAAACTGGTAGAAGAGATGAGGGTTTGCCTTTCAGGTTCAGAAAACCTACTTTTAACAACACCCACTGGTTGCTGGTTCATCCATCAGCCCATGTCCCTGGGAGACACTGAGGGAGATGCTTCCTCTGTCCCATCCCTGACATCACCCTCCAGGACATAGGAGCTGCAGGAGTTGTTTCCTCCTGTGGGAAACATGGGGCAGAGAGCTGCAGGGATGAACTCCCTGGGGATTGGGGCAATGCAGATACAAGTGGGATGGTGTTCTTCTTCCCCCAGACCCTGCGGAGGCAGAGGGTGGAGGTGAGTGTTGAGCTGAGAAAGGCCAAGAAGGATGAGCAGATCCTGAAGCGCAGAAACATTTCCATTCATGTGAAGGAGGAGATTCCCTCTCTGGGACAAGACAGAGAAGATGAGGTGGTGAGTGCTTGGTGCTCTGCACCTGGGCAGGATCAGTGCCCATCCCCTACTTGGGCCACTACCAACTCCAGCTGGGCTAACCTGGATTAAGTAGCTGGTGCCATTCCTGATCTCCATGCCCAGTGCTGGGGAGTGCCTGGCCTTCCTCTGCAATTTTTCATGGTGATGATGTCCTGCTGGCCTCCCTTGATGGCAGGTAGAACAGGCTGGTGGCTGGGAGCTGCTCCTGTCTGGCTCCCTGCACAGCCAGGGGTAATTACTGAGCTCTCAGGCCCATTATGGTGTCAGTGACTCTTTCACTGCTTGATTACAAGCATTAGTTGCCTTGAAGGCTTTTGTGGATTCTCTTCCTCTGCCTCATCTCGAAACTGTGTTGCATAAAGAATAGACACTGCTTAGATATGAAGTGGTGACTGAGCCGGGTCTAGACGGCTGATTGAGTGCTGAGATTAAACCAGAGGGAGCCCTGGCTGACTCTGAATCATTCCCTGTGACACAGATTATTCAGCCATCCTTGGAGGAGATTGTGGAAGCCGTGAATGGGGATGACACCCAGCTGCAGCTGCTCGCCACCCAGGCCACCAGGTACGTGCCCAGCTGCTGGAGCTGTGCTGGGAGCAAAACGCTGCAAGTTCCTGTGTCAGGAGCTCTCTAGAGAGATGGCAAAGGGAGAAGGAGCCTGGTAACCCAAACTGGCCATGGGAATCTCAGCTGGTGCCTGGTCTGTGGCCTGTGTGCTGTGCTTGGCTCACAGTCCTGTGTGAAGCCAACCAAGGGGTTGGCTGTGCTGCCTGTGCTGTGCCAGGGATTATGTTGGATCCCACAAGAAATCGAGTGCCAGATGCTTGGGCAGGACAAGGACTGGAGAGCCTGGCTCTGTAAAGGGTCAATACTGAGCAGGGCTGTGCCCACAAGGGTGGGGACTCCAAGTGATGACACAGGGTGCCATCATCACCCAGCTGGCAGCAGGGGTGTCTCCTGAGTGCCCAGGAGAGGCTGCATCCCTGCTGGTGCTTCCTTGGCTGGCTCAAACTATTGTACCAGTGAACTGGGACCAACATCATTCCCAGTGAGTATGGCTGTGAGGATGTCAGGGCTTTCCTTCCAGCAGACACCCTGCTCCAGCACCTTTAGCTGTGTCTTCCCTCTGTACAGCAACCCCTCTGCTGAGGGTTTGTTGTGGTGGGATGCTGAACCATCAATGCTTCCCCTGCAAGCCACATCCTTGTGCCTGGCCACAAGGCTATGGGCTGTGGTGGCACCATGCAGGGTTCCTCATGTCTGGCTGTGCTGTGTCCTCTCTCACAGGAGAATTCTGTCCAGGCACAAGGACCCCCCAATCAATCAGATCATCGAGCTGGGGATTATCCCCAGGTTGGTGGAGTTCCTGGGCCGTTCTGACAATGCTGCCCTGCAGTTTGAAGCAGCCTGGGCTCTGACCAACATTGCCTCTGGCACCTCGGAGCACACCAGGATGGTGGTGGAGGGAGGGGCCATCCCAGCCTTCATCTCCCTGCTGTCCTCCCCACACATGCACATCAGTGAGCAGTCGGTGTGGGCCCTGGGCAACATCGCAGGTGAGGGGACCTGGAGGGGCATTTGGAGGTCCCTGACTGAGCTGGGGACTTTATGATCCTTGTGGGCCCCTTCCAACTTGGAATATTCTGCGATTCTGCTGGGGAGATAAAGCATTGGTGCACTTTTCCCTGCAGCTTTGTCTTCAAACTGCTGCCCCTATTGAACCACATAACCCTTCATCCCCTTAGTGTTGCCTGGCAGCCTTTGAGATCCTGTGTTAGCCCTGCAAGAGGATTTTGGCCAAAGCCAAGGGCAAGGCTCAATCCTGCTGGGATGGTTTAACCCTCTAATGTCACCACAGGGAGAGCAGAATGGGTCATGCCTGGTTGGCCTGCTGGCATTCCAGTCTGCCCAGTGAATCCTTCCCACCTGGAAATGCCTAATGGTGTGTGGCTGGTGGGTCACCCAGCCCTGGCCCTGCAGATGTGGTTGTTCTTTGATGTTGACTGTCTTGTGACTTGGGCAGATGCAATGACCAACCCTTTTTATCTGTCCAGGGGATGGCCCTCTCTACAGGGATGCTCTTATTGCTCGTGATGTGATTCCTCCCTTGCTGGCTCTGGTGTCACCTGCCACTCCAGTAAATAACCTTCATTTTCATTTCATTTAATCTCTTGGGTGATGGGTGAGTCCATTGTCTGCCTTGTACACAACAAACTTTGTATAATTGAATGAAACCCCACTCCAAAGTGCTTTTATGGCCCTGCCTAGGCACAAAACTGGGGATGCCAAACAGACTCCAAATCAATCCTTTCCATCTTTGGCTTTCTTATCCAGCTCTGACTATCTCAGGCTAGGAATAAGATGAAGCTGGTGCAAGGCAGACTTGCATATGCATGTGGAAGGGCTGAACTTGCCCTTCAAGCTTCCTGCTGCTGCTCTGTGGTTTGTCTCTGCCCTTCTGCAATGGTTGCTGCCCCACTGTTCTGTTTCTGGTGTGTAAGAACCTTCACAGGACAGCACAGACTGAGAGGCTCTTGGGGATGGTGAGACTCTTACATCTGCCTTGTGTTTCAGGTTGGGTTCCTGAGGAACATCACCTGGACACTGTCAAACCTGTGCAGGAACAAGAACCCCTGCCCTCCCTTGGATGCTGTGAAGAAGATTCTGCCAGTCCTCACCTTCCTCCTGCAGCATGAGGACAAGGATGTCATCTCTGACTCCTGCTGGGCTGTTTCCTACCTGACTGATAGCTGCAATGATCGCATCCAAGTTGTGGTGGAGACAGGGATTCTCCCAAGGCTTGTGGAGCTCATGGACAGCCCAGATTTGATTGTTATGGTAGGGAACAATCAGCAATCTCCGCCCTCTGGTCCCTTAATGTAGAAAGGACAGAGGAGAGGGAAAGGGAAGTGCTCTTGTTCTGTGTGGCAGCTGTGGTGTGCTGTCCCCTCAGCCTGCAGAATTGACTGCCTGCTTGTCAAGCCACTGCTCTGCTGGCTGAGGCTGGATAGAGACACGAAAGCTGCTTAGAGCAAATGAGGGACGACGGAGCCATTTATAAACAGCCATCACCCACAGTGCTCTCCTTGTGCAAAGGATCAAGCACTTAGGGAGGGATCTTGCTGGGCTTTCTGACATATATCCCTCGAGGTAAGGACTCTCCTCATCTCCTCTAATCTCTGTCTAGTCTCCAGCTCTCCGTGCCATCGGGAATGTGGTGACAGGCACAGATCAGCAGACTCAGGAAGCCATCGATGCCGGTGTCCTGACTGTCCTGCCCCGGCTGCTGAGGCATGGCAAGCCAGTGATCCAGAAGGAAGCAGCATGGACCCTCAGCAACATTGCAGCAGGGCCTTCCCAGCAGATCCAACAGATCATCACCAGTGGGTTATTGCCACCTTTGGTGGAGCTGCTCAGCACGGT
Source organism: Parus major (assembly GCF_001522545.3). NCBI lineage: Eukaryota > Metazoa > Chordata > Aves > Passeriformes > Paridae > Parus > Parus major. Next base: position 13,043,290 of record NC_031783.1, on the reverse strand, counting down.
AAGGGATGGGCACAGCGCTGCTGCGGGAGGAGCATGGGGTTCAGGAGGCCTGGGATGGTTCATTTGTGAAGCACTTGGCCTCAGAGCCACCTGAGCAGGCTGTTTCAGAGCTGTTGAGATCCTTGGGGGCAGCCTGAGCATCCTGATTTGTTGGTACACCTGTATGGAAACATCCTGGAGCTGTTCTTGGCAGCTCTGCCAGGTGTCTGTGCATCACCCAAAGGGCTGGGAAAGCTGCATATAAGGGAAATGGTTATCCTTGCCTCACCCTCATCCTAGAGGGATCCTAAAGCTTGGCAATGCCTTTGTTGTGCTGCTTTTCTAGGGTGACTTCAAGGCTCAGAAGGAGGCTGTGTGGGTGGTGGCCAACTTCACGACTGGAGCAACAGTGGATCAGGTGGTGGAGCTCGTCCGTTCTGGTGTCCTCAAACCTCTGCTCAACCTGCTCTTGGCTAAAGACAGCAAAACCATCCTGCTCATCCTGGACACCATTTCAAATCTCTTTCTGGTGAGATCTGCTCATCCTGGATGGCATTTTTGAATCCAAAGAGCAGCAAGGAGTGAGCCTAATGCTCTCACTGTGTGGTTAGAACAATGACTCTTGATTTTTGGAGTAAAACTTAGACAAAATTAAGTCTCTCTCTTTCTTGGATACCCTTGGGCTGTCCAGAGGGCTTGACAAGATTAAGTTCCCAAAGTGTTGCTCTTCATCCCCTGCTCACTGGTCTGGCTTGCAGCCCCCAGCAGAGACTGGTATTCCACAGTCACATCCCAGGCATCAGGAAGGGACCATAAATTCAGGAACTGTGATCCTTTGCCCTGTAGATCAGAGTTGTAATTACAGTAAAGACCATCTCAGACCTGTTACTGATGCTCTGTTTTCCAATGTTACAGGCAGCTGAGAAGTTGGGAGAGACAGAGAAGTTGTGTCTGTTGGTGGAAGAACTTGATGGTCTGGAGAAAATTGAGGAACTTCAAAACCATGAGAATGACATGGTCTACAAAGCTGCCCTGAACATCATCGATAAATACTTTTCTGGTGAGGTATGTGAGCTCTTGCTGTTTCTCAGCTGAAAATGTGAAGCTATTACCACTGGAATGAAGCACAAAGTTTAAGGATACTGGAAGAGGTTTTTGGAGGAGACCTCCACATGACCAGAATAGTCCTTGTAGCTTCTTTCAGCTGCTTTTAAAGGCCTGTAAAAGCACTAAGTTGTCAGCCAATGAGTTGCTTAACAGACATGGATGCCTTGATAGCATCTTGCTGCTGGAATTTAAACTGGCATCAGCTGGAGTTACTGCAGTTACTGATATGAATACCAAATGTGGAGAAGTTTCCTCCTTTGGAGCTGAGCTGGCTTGTCACTATGAATGGCAGCCTCCTACTCAGCTGATAACAGTGCTCAGGTTGCATTTGGATTACTTGACCCTTCTCATGGTAAGGAATCTATGGAAAAAGAAGATGGGACAGCAGCCAGGAGCTGCAAGGGTCCAATGACTGTCATAGATGCCATGTTTGGTCCTGGCCTTAGACTTGCAGATGGGAAAGCATCAGGGAAGAGGCTCAGAGGTCTGGCAGACCTTGGAACTGTGGCTCAGTTTGGGTGTGAGCTGCAGCAGGGCACAAAGGTCTGGTTCAGTCCTTTGCTAGAGCAAGGTCTGTGGGGTGTCCCTGTGAGAGGGTATGGAGGAAGTTCTCCACACCAGCTCCTGTTGGAGGGGCTGGATGCCAGGGGAACATCTCACTGAGCAGTCCTGGCTTGTTTTTCTTCCAAGCAGGACATTTAATTTGAGTGATTTCTACCACTGCAGCCACTTCTTTTTCCTTTTGCTTCTGTTGTGAGCCCAAAGACTTGGCTGCTTTTGTGTGTGGGCTGCAGGGACACTGCAGCTTCAGGGTGCTGCAAGGAGCAGGAAGGCTTGGCCTGGTCTCCAGGGGTTCTGTCAGAGCTGAGATTAACAGCTAGATTTCTTTTAAAAACAAGAATAAAACAGATTTGCTGTAAAAAACTTAGGTTTATCCAAATGCAGGCCCTATAAGTGATTGCTATCACTTTCCTCCTAGGAGAATACAGACCTGGAGCCCCAGACTGGCCAAGATGGGATGTATGATTTCTCAGTGGAGAAGCAAGACTTCAACTTCTGAAGATGAAGCATGGCACAGGTGGTGGGTGGAGGTACCTTGGAAGAGCTCAGACATCTAAACCATGAGGAGCAGAGATGCTGAGCCTTTTTACTTCTGAAACTTGTCAATAAATTGCACTTTTGGCTTTGTACCTCTTGCCTCTAATTATTTTCCTCTTCCTTTAAGCTGCTGTTGCAAATGACATGGCTTGTTTTTTTCCAATAACATCTTAAGGCCTTGCAGGAGTGTGTTGGAGCCCCTGGACAAGTTTTCCAGGTGGAATATTTCTTATAAGTACATGAAACTGCAAGAGAGCAGCATCCTGCCACCAAATCCTTATGCTGAAACTTCTAGGCTTGACTTGGAGTAGCTGAAGTAGCTTTGAAAAACTGAGAAGTGTTTGACTTCTGCAGGCACCATCACAGCTGTGGGAAAGGAGGTGCTGGCAGCAGAGCTGGGGGCAGGTGGGTCAGGGTCCTTGCTGTGTATTTCTTCACCTGGAAGAACTAGAGTGTGGATGTGGGAGCTGCTCAGTAAAAGCTGGTCCTTTGGAAGGAAAGTTGTTGGAGGCAGTGCAGGAGCAATGATTCACCTCTGCTGCAGCTTCCCTGTTGCCATCCATCAGCCTGGAGCCCATCGATCTGGCTCTGCCCTTTAATTCCAAGGACCTGTATTTCAGGTTTCCATGGTATGGCCCTGGCTCTTGTTCTCCTTCTCTCCAAACCCTCCATGTGTGGTCTCCAGCAGAAGGGTGAGGATGGAGTTGAGCCCATGACACCAAGATTTTGTGCTGTGGGTTCTCAACAAGCTGCTGGACACTGCTCCATCCTTGCAGTGTTGATGGCTCCCAATCCTTTGTTCCCCAGGGCTTGAAGCATCTCAAAGGCTTTGCTTAAGGACAGAAAGAGGGAGCAGCTTTCCCTCCCTGCTGTGGGGGGGTTTGGCTTGTCAAAGTGACCCTGTGTGGGCTCAAGGCTCTACTTCCTCAGGTGTAGTTGGAGGTAGGCAGGGATATGACAGGCACCTTAATCTGGAGGGAAAATCTTTTCAGGAAATAGACTCTTCTTCTGCCCTGGATCTGCTCATCAGAGGATTTATGCATTTCTCCTGCAGGCCACCCAGGGAAAAGGGAGGTGGTAGTAAATGTATTCTCTGGGAGGAGCTGTGCAGCCCCAGCTCTGGGTAGCAGGGTTGAGTATCACTTACTTCACAGTCAAAGCCTGGGATCTGATGAAAATGCAAAGTGCTTCTTACATCCAGAACTATGGACTTAAAAACATGATACAGCAATGCTTGGACATGCACCCAAGCCAGGGCTGGTGCTGCCAGGGCTGATGGGGCACCTGGCACTGGTCACAGTTCACTGAGTAAAGTGAATATGAGGAAGGTGTTTTCTCTGTGCCAACAGCCACACAGACCTGGAGCCTACATGGCTGCCCTGACTTTGGATTGTGGTCCTGTGTGGGCCATCCCACTTGGCTTTTCCCATGGCCAGGCAGGGCTATACCTTACAGCTGCTCTTTGCTGATGTTCTGATTTAAAAAAAAAAAAAAAAAAAAAGCAGGATAGAAAGAGAAATGGGAAATCTCTTGGATTCGTCTTCCTGCATGTGCTGGACCTGAACCTGTGCTCAGTGGTGTTACACAGAGCCAGGGACCCAGAGCTGCTCCTTTTCATCCTTCTGTCTGTAACTTAGAATAAAATATTGTCCTGAAGGTAGAGAACAGGACATCATGGCCCTCTTAAAAAGAGTGTTGGGATGTGCCTGCTGTCTCCCCTGGCAGCTGGAGAGCTGGGCCCAGTGCCTGCAGGATCACCAAGGCTGCTGTGTGGGTGTGTGAGCGACCTGCAGGCAGCTGCTTGCCCCTGCCAGCCCCAGCTCTCCTGGCACAGGCAGCAGCCACCAGGGCAATTTTAGCTCTGGGGCAGTGGGGGCATTCCCTTCTCTCAGTAGTGGGTAGGGATGGGGTACCAGAGGCACCAGAGAGCCCCTATTCAGCCCCATGCTGACCCCAGGCACCACCCTGTTATCCTCATACTACCCTGCATGTCACCCCTGAGATCACCTATGCACCCCCAGGCACCCCTGTTTGCCCCTTTTCATCTCAAGCCAGCCCTAGGAACCCCTATTCTCCCCCATTCCTCCTCTATTCCCCCCTCTGCCACTCCCCAGGCATCCCCATTGCCCCTTACTTCCCAAATCCTACTCCTGTTCTGCTCTATTCCCCACTATTTACTCCTATTTCCCCACTGCCCCCATTGCACCCCAGTTCCCCCTCTATTCCCCCATTCCCCCTCTATTCCCCAGTTCCCCCTCTATTCCCCCATTCCCATATCCCGCCCCAATTCCCGCTCTCTTCCCCAGTTCCCCCTATCCCCCCTCCGCCAGGGGGCGCTCCCCCGCTCCCTCCTGCGCATGCGCCACGCCCCGACCTTCTCTGCTCCGACCTTCTCTTCATGGTGTCCGAACGCGGCCGCGCCGCTCTGCGCGCTGACGTCACCGCCCTCCGCCGTGCGCGGGGGCGTGGCGGGGGCGTGGCCACGGTTCTCCGCGGCCGGGCCGGGCCGGGCGGGAGCGGCGGCGGCGGCGGCTGAGGCGGCGGCTGAGGGCGCTGAGGGCGCTGAGCCTGCGGCGGCCGCCGGAGCGCGGGCCCAGGCATCCTCGGCATCGTGAGGAGCGGGCGGGCTCGCATGGCAGGGCTGCACGGGGCCGCCGGTTGAGCTCGGCGCCGCCGCCGCCTCCTCCTTCTCCTTCTCATCCTCCTCCTCCAGGCGCGATGTCGAATCCCGGTACCCGCCGGAACGGATCCAGCATCAAGATCCGCCTCACAGGTAACGGGGCGGCGGCGGCACCGTGTGTGTGTGGCCGCACATCCACGGCTGGGCCCGGGGTCCCCTCCCCTCCCCGGCCTGGCAGTGAGGGGAGGGGCGGCCTGGCCCGAGCTCCCAGCGTTGTTTAACTTTTATCCGCCGTTTTTCTGTTCCGCTTCTACCTCTGGCCCGACGGAGCCTTTTTGCGCTTTTGTTTATTTATATTTTTCCCGCCCCTCCGGCGTGGGATGCTTGAGCCCCCTTGGGGTGACATAAATTTGAGGAGGGTGGGGGTTTTTCAGTGTCTCCCCCTCCTTTTCCAGCAGCTCAGGGCACGCTTCTCCTTCCTGGGTTCTCTCCTGCTCCTTTCCCCATGGAAGATGACACTCACCACCCCCTCCAGCACCCTGACCCTAAATAAGGTCCTTTCTTCACTCTTCCCGATGGGGGAGTCCCTGTTGATAACTCTCCCCTGCATTCTACCCATTTGTGGGGTCTCTTCTGCACCCTCCCAGTGTAGGGGGGGGGTCCCTGTGACACCCTGCCCCCCTCCCAGCCCTTTCCTGGGGTCTCTTCTGCACCTTCTCTGTCTGTGGGCATCCCTGGGACACCTTTTCCTCTTGCCAGCCCTTTCCCAGGGTTTCCCCTGTTCCTTCCCCCATGGGGGTATCCCTGCGCCCCCCATTCCACCCCTGCAGACCACCCTACGCCTTCATGGGGTCTCCTCTCCACCTTTCCCAGAAAGATTCCCAGGGCCACCTCTCCCACAGACTGGCTTTCAGCAAAGCCTTTCATAATTTGCCTTACTTCACTTTAATTAACAATCCCCCCAATCTCCTGTGTGCCGAGGAGGATAACTCAGTTGCTAATGAGAAAATACCCATTTAGTTGCTTTTAGCTGGTTTGGTTTTTTTTTAGCGTGTTTTTTTTTTAATTTTCCCTCCTTCCTCTCAACTTGTTCTCACATGCCACATTGTGGCATTCAACTTTGGAAGTTCCTGCCCGGTGCAGGAGGTGACAGCCAGAGCTGTGTCTGTCCTTCCTCCGTGCGAAGCCTCTGGAGGGTTCATGGATGGATAAACCAATTTATGTTGGGCCCTGAAAGATCTGGATTAAGTCTTTTGGAAACTGCTCCGGTCGATGCCGAGTCTGCTTCTTTAATGAGAAGAGACACAGTTCCTGTTTGTATTGAGACTGCTGTGTGAATTATCAAAAAATAAGGCCCAATCCAGTCTTTCAAAGGCAACAAGTGGATGCTTGGAGGTCACTTGGGCTGGAGAAGCCACAGTGCTGCTCTGGGTGACCGGAATTGAACCCTGGAGAGGGATCTTCTGTGTGTGGGTGCATAAAACATTGGCAAATAATGAGAAAACGGTGCTGGTGGAACTGCAGTTACAGGTTAACTTGCTCCTGGCACATAACACACTCAGAGGCAGATCATCAAAAAATAAAAATCCTGGTGTTCTTTTAATCCTTTGATTCTGCACTGCTTGTGCTTCAGAAGACCAAAGTTTGTGAGGATAATGTAAATCTGAAAATCCTTTTCTTGGATGGGAGAAGGCTGGAAATATTTTTAGGTTGTATGAATGATGTTTGATCTGAAATGAGTTTTGTGGTGATGTATACCAAATGTCAGCTCAGTCCTTAATGTGGCTTATTTTTATGCAAGTCAGTCAATAAAAATGTGAGTTAAGTAACTTAGGCCATGGTCATAGCCCTTCTGAGCTGGAGGAGATCATTTAAATAACAGAGAGAAGCTGTTGGGTTTAATTTTAAAGGCTGAATGCTGCAACAAAATGCTTTTTTACTTTGAGCATACACTGGTCTTCTCTCTGAGCTGAGAACATTTCCTGGAACAGACTGAAGTTTCAGCTTATTGAGCAACTTGGTAGATTTATTTTTTATTACTCCCCATTTTTTAACTGTATTGAAGAAATCTCCTGCTTGCTCAAACACATCTTCTGTTTTTACAAGCAGGAAACCTGGGTGATGTGACAAAAATTGCTGTATTTAATCAACAAATAAATTGCTCTGGGAGAGGTTTAGCTCTGGAATCGTTGAGCAATGCCGAGTTCTTGGCTTGGCTGGGACTGGGGTGCTGACTTACCTGTTTCAAATAGCTGCAGCCAGCCTGGCTGTTGTTTTCTCATCTCCCTGGCTATTGGGAGATTTAAGCACATTTAAATCAAGACAGAGGACCTCGTTTGTTATGATTTACTACTTGCATTGTGTTTCCCGTGATTAGGCACCACTGAAGTTTTGCAGTACTGAAAATAGCAGTGTAAATACCACTTAGGATGTCTGTGAGCCTCACTGGGTGAATGGCAAGGGAACAGTGGTTGAATATCCTGTGATTTTTTTAAAGACAGAATTTTTTCCTCATCTGTTGTAAAGGTATTTATGTTAGCAGAGTGTTGGGGTTATTTATGTGAATATATCCAAAAGTTCTCAATCCACTGATGATTACCAGAAGTGATCTCCCAGCTTATCCAGAATGATGCCAGTCCTTGCCTGATGCAAATTGTAGTGAAGTAAAATGGAAAAATAATGCACTCTGTGCAGAAATACTAAAAACCTCAAAATAACAATGAGTTGCATGACAGGTTAAAATGACTTTGTGGCCTGTGGATCTCAAATATGCTAATCTCCTGTCATATCTCAGCTTCTCCTCTTGTTTCCACTAAAACCTTTACCCCAGCTGGTGATGCAAGAGCCAGAGATACTCTGGCCTTGTCCCTTGGAACAGTTTTAGGCAAAGTAAGAGAAAACTTCCTGTTAAATCTGTGGTCTCTTCCTATCTGTGCTGTCATCAGGGAAACACAGCAGTGGTGGAATTGCCAACGCAAGGATGGAAAAATAAAGTGATCCTGTGAGTGCATGTCCTTGCCAAATATGCTCGGGGTCTACTGGGTCAAGGAGGAACACGATCCACAGGGCAGGGAGCTTCACAGAACACGTCCCATTTTATCCTGTGCTTCTCTGAAACCTTTGTTTGCTGCTGCTCACTGGGGAAGTTCCAAAGGGTTCATCATCTCCAAGGCTTACACACATCTTGCTCACTCTTATATCACCCACAAGCACTGGTGAAAGCTGCAGTCTCATTGTGCTGGGTATGAGAGACACCCTGGTCTGGGTAGCTTGTGGGCAAAGGTTGTGGATGGAACTAGAAAGGCTGTGAAGAAATGGACTAAACTTTAACAAAAAACCTGCAAGTTTAATTCTGGTTTCATTGGTTCTGGCTTTTTCAGCAGGGTCTCAGCTGAGGTGTTAAAAGCTGGCTGGCTTCTGGGGCCATTGTGGAACTGGGGAAAGTTCAAATTTATTCATCTCTTTTTAGCTGGAGCAGGAGGGGGGAGGATCTCACATACACAGTCCAATGGTCGTGTTGAGGACTGATGGCAAAACAGTTTCTTTAACAGAGAAGCTGGAGTTGGTGTAACAGGAGGATCCAAATAATCCTCTCCAAGCACCTCACTTCACAGTGGTTCAGAGTCCTCAGTTCCTCCTTGGAAACCTGGCCTGGGAAGGTTTGCTGCTCGTAGTGGCAGATTTGGAAGGTGGGTGTAGGTGAAAATCCTCCCAGGTGTGAGGGGTAAGAAAGTGCAATGTCAGAAGCATCGGGGAGGACTGAGGAAGACAATGATGAAGCAGGTGGTTGCTGTGAGGTGAGAAAGGAGCCAGAGGGGGGTTTGTAGGTGACAAATTTTGATAAGGAAGGTGGTTGTGCTTAGCAGTGGCAAAGAAAGGGGAAGAGGGAAGCAGTGACACAGACGAGTACCCTGCACACACTTCCAGCTCAGTGTAGTCAGCCAGTTCAGGGAAGCCCCAGCCATGAAACCTGGCCACTTGGTAGCTGAGTGGCTTTGGGACTTTCTGCACTTGTAATTTAAGGAATCCATAAAAGAATACAGTGACTTCAAGTAGAAGATAAAACATTATGTTGTCATTAGAGCAATGTTCACTTAGGATTGTTGCAAAGGCTCAAAGGTGTCCCAAATGTCATGATGTTTTGTTTCTCTTTCATGGCTAATGTATCGATCAATGCAGCAGAGTTAACTGACTGATCAATAACAACACTAATATTGGTGACCTGGACACTTTCCTGTCCTCTGTTCAGGAACAATGAATATCTGTGTAAGGATCTCTCAATCAGACATGGTAATTACATCATGGGCTGGCTGTAGTTTGATGGTTGGGCATCAGGACCATCGGTTCCAGGTGAAGAGCACTGGGGCAGGAAGACAGGAAGATCTGGCTGCTCATCCCAGCCTCCCTGGCAGCTGGTATTTAATATTGAGCCAGTTTTGTGCCATGGGGGACACGGTGGGAAGCAGCAGTTGGGTAGCTCCAAATTTATTTAGTGTGGTAATCTGGGAGTGTGTCGAAACCCATGTCTCGTTATTTTCTTCTCGTAAGGATTTTCTCTTCCCCACGTCTGCTGGGAGCGGGGCCCCGGCTGTGATTGGAGCGCAGGGCTGGAGCTCGGTGCGGAGCTTGGCCGCAGATTTCCTGTGTGATGCTGAGCGAGGCACTTCATCTCCCTCTGCCTCCCTTCCCCATTTGCCTTGGGAAGCAGCAGCGTTTTTGTGAAGGTAAATTCGTGGCTGTTCAGAGCCCTGTGGATGGGAATAGCAAAGAGGCTCAGGGCATGTAACTCTGGGAACATTAAAGAAAATAAAATCTTGCTTTCACGGGAGGAAGTGGAGAGCACAGCCTTTGCAGTTGGCCAGCTGACATTTTTGGGCTGCCAGAGCGGGAATCCAAAGAGCAGCCTTTTCCTCTGTGCAGGCTATGAGGAGCAAGTCTCCTTTTTTGCTTCTCCCAGTAAGTCAAAGCTGTGCCAGCACTATTGTCCTGGTGGAAGTAAATTAAATCACCAAAAGGAGTTTGTTTGAATATTCCCCTCAGGCGGGGAAAGTAAAAACAATAACTACTTTATTCCTGACTTGAAACTTTCTTTTGTCAAATAGAATGTCTTCATATAAAGAAATGTGATTTGGGATGTGGTTGTGCAGTTCAGGATTTCTTTTTTGTTGCATACTGCCCACCAGTCTAAGAAGAGTTTTCTTATCCATTTCTTGAAACAGCTTTATCACATTTCTAAGATTTTGTAGCATCATCCTTTCTGTTTGTATTTCAAAATTAATCATCACCAGGGAAATACAAGCAGTGTTGGATTTCTCAGTGAGGAGGTTGCTCTTATACCATGATTTTCTCTGTGCTGGGTAGAGGAACTTTACTGACAGCAGCTCTAAGGCTGCTAAAATTGCCACTGTAAATAAAGATCAGCCAGCCCCCTCAGTTGTTCCTGAGCTGGTTGGAGGTTTGCTTGAGGGGTCACAGAATAGAGAAGTACATCATGGAAATACCATCCATGTGTGTGGGTTTTGGAGGTTTACCTGGATTGCTGCCCACCTTGAAGCCAGTCCAGTTGCCATGCTTAGAGCTGGATTAATCTGTTTGGATTACTTGCTGCTATTTATGGTTCTTGAGTCAACTACTCACTGCCATGTTGGTTTGGGCTGTCTTGATGGAGGCAGCAGGATAGAGCAGAATGGTTTGGATAAGATGTGGATAAATCAGTTGGTTGGGTGTGAAGTTTAGGTATGTACCCAGCACAGCAATTCATGTAAGACTTGAGTGAGGAGCAAAATCAAAAAGGCTGAAAGAGATGTTCCATCTGCCATCTTTTCCTCTAAGTTCAGAATGCAATCTTTTTTGTTGTTATGTTTCTTTATTATTATTCCTCTGGAAATAGTCAAAATAGTTAAATAGCATTACTATGAGAAGGACTAAAGCCTGGAATTTTACTGAAAGCTTTGGTATTTTTCATGTTTTTCATGGAAGCAGATGCTGATTTATTCTTCCAGAGCAAAATAAACTGTTACTGCAAATGGTTTGTTCTTTCCTGTACCGACAGCTGTCAGGGCAGAGAGGAGTTAATGTGATCTTGAGTCTCAAGGTTGATAACCATTGTGTTGTGGATCTGCTCAGCTTTTAGGGAGTGTCTTCACTGAGATTTTACTATGGTCCTTTATGCTTTACCATCCCAAGGTACTTTTGTGAGGACAGCACTACAGTTGAGCCACTTCAGCTTTTTTTTCACCTGGATATCATCTGACATTCTCTACCACGTCTGTTGGCAAGCTTGCAGTTAAGTCTGCGGGTAGCTGACATGGAGCACTTGTGCTATGGCTGGTGGTGAGGAGGCTGCTGCTCTGACATTGTGATGTTTCAGGTGCTTACAAATGAGTTCCTGCAATACTGCTGCAGTAACTCAAGATGTTATCTCCTTCCTGGTCTGCTGACCCTCATTCCCAAAAATTTGTCACCTGCCGTGAGAAAGCTGGTGGAAGAAAACCTGTGCTCACACTTCAGCTGCTTCTGTGCAAACTCAGCTTCCCTGTGTAAGTCTAGCTCTAGGATTTAGACTAAAGGGCTGAACATTGAGAAGCTCAGGTGTGTGTGTGTCATTTCTTGGGAGTTTTTGGGAGAGAAAATCAGAAGAGACATTAGTGATTTCTTAAACCAGTGTGTATATATCAATTTATTTATATAAGTATTAATGTAATAAAAGAAGAAAGCTGCATGTGTGTTTGCTAAGTGAGGCAGTAGGTCAATTAGCATTAAGATGCTGCATGTTTTTAAACTTTGTTTCACATGTGTTTAAGGGGAAATTCAGTAATTTATGAGAGGGGATCCTTGGGGATATTTTACAGTTCTCCATGTCTGGGAAAGTCATAAAATATAATTGGAGAACATAGCAGAAATGATGAAACTTTGTCATACTCTCTTATGAACTGGCAACTACATGGTGAATTTGGGGTGTAGGATGATAAATCTGATGATGCTCTAGTTGAATTGGCAGAGTAAGCATCCATGCTGTTTCAGAAAGAATCTCTCCACAGGGCTGTAATAGCTTGATGCCTTCCTCTTCAGTAAGTCATTTTTGTCAAGTTAAAGGCCAAAATTCAAACTGGCTTGTTGTCAAGGACACTAAGCACAGCAGGCAAAAATCCCCAAGGCTACCCAATTCCCAGCATAGATAGATAAAGCTGGCAGAGCCTGCTTTACTCGTCTTCCCCTCCCCCGGAAAAATCCTCTTCCCTGGGTTTTTTTTGGAGGATATGGGCACTATTCCGCATACTAATACAATTTAACAGAAAGTATTTGAATGGAAGGTTTGTTCATCTGTTTGTGGGTAAAACAATCCATTATTGTTTGGGAGTAATGGAAAAATAGTGCACAATCCCTTCAGTGATCTCGGCGTGCTGCAGGCAGCAGTTCCAGCTGTGCTCACCTCGCCACAGCTGGAGGGAGTTGTCCTTGGCTCAGCAGCAGCTCCGGTGAGCAGCGGCCCTGCGCCTTGGCCGTTGTGTGATGGAGCAGTTCAAATGGGTTAAGCTCATAATCCTAAACCATAAGAAACGATGGAAAATCCCGTGGAATTGGACTTTGTACCAGCTTTCCGTTTTACACTTGGGCTCCTGATTCCTGAGGCTGTACAGCAGTTTAGGAACGAACTGCAGTGTTAAACCACGCTATCGACTTCAAGGATTATTGACCACTACACTGCCTGTTGTACTCCAGGAGTGCTGAATGTCCCTGAATGTCCTCACTAATCTTCAGTTTTACCTGTAGTTGGTTTTTTTGAATGGTGGATATTTCTTTCCCAACTCATTGTCAAGAAGGTCTGCTGAAGAAAATAAAATTTGCTTCTTTTTCTTTCATAGGTAACCTGCTATTATCCTTCTCTTGCAGGAGTTTTTGCTTTCATAGGTAACCAGTAGCAGGAAAATAAATATTTTTGATAGGCTTCAATCTTTTTTCCTCAAGTTAATGAGATCTTTGTAGATACATTTCATTATTTGGAGCAAAATGGCATTTTTGGATAAGTGAATTAGAAAAATGGCATTTTTGTTGACCTTTTAATAGGTTTACAGTTTTGTCTTCCTTAAATAGCTGCCAATTTCTGCTAATAATTAGACTAAAATAAAATGGTTATATATTTATCAATTTAAAGTTTCCATATCTTGTTTACGTTACAAAATAGCAAATTAAATTTGTATGTGTTAAATTCTAGGCTTCTAATTTATGTCCCTGATGTTTCCAGGACAATATTAAAAGTTGTCCTTTGTATTTTTCTCCTCAAAATAAAGGTTAAAACACTGAAGATAGTTGCCATTCTTACTTATACTGGAAAATAATTTATTTATTTTGGCAACTCTTCACATCAGTCCAGCCTTTCTTTTTTCATGGCCCTGACCTTTCTTCTTCACATGCCAGATTTGGTCTGTGTTGCACCCCAAAGCCAACCGGACATTGCAGCAGAAAATTCAATCCCTGTGGTCAGTGTTTTCACATTCTTTAGTACATGAAGTGTATGACCTGAAAAGTTTATTGGAAAGGAAATGTCTTTAGAAATACATGTGCTCTGTTTTCCTGAAGAGCAAAAGGAAAAAAAAACCCCAAAACTCCAGACTGAAAATGAACTATATATGGATTGTACTGTTGCTTTAACACTTTTTTTTTGTCTACGAAAGTGCAGAATTTAGAAAATGAAGAATTTCAGTTTGATTCAGACTTGCAGTGGTTGATGCATTTCCCAGGGAATCCTTGTTCTTTGTCCTTGCAGCTGATGTGTTTTGGTTCTTTTCCCATGTGAAGACATTTTTATAAGCATATGGGAACTTCACTTTAACTCAGAATTAAAATATCATATTTTACAAGTGTAAGTCTAATTAGCAGATACCTCATTGTTGCTCCTTTAATGTTAAAGGAAGAGAATCCAATACATTTGATAAACTTTGGGTTTGCTGTTGAGTGGGTGAGCATAAGCTAAAGGTCTGATGTCAGCCTTTGAAAGAGAAATTGGGTGAATTTTCTGGGCTCTTGAAGTGATTCTTACTTCAGTGCTTTATATTCCAAGGAATTCCAAGCAGTGTCTCTCATATCTCTTTCTTAAAAACATCTGCAGACAGGCAATGGCCACATTAAGTACTGCAGTGGGTATGTTCATATCTCATGTGTCTGTAAATACCCTACTGAGCAGATCAGAGAGAGCAGAAATGGCTTAGTGAAAAAAAAAAATAATGCCTGAAATGTTGTGGCTTTTGGAATTGGCAGGGAATTGCTGTGTATCTAATTTTTCATCTCCCAGCTATCCCTTACGTAAAGTGTTTTTATTCTGTGATCGGCTGATGCATTTAACCCAGCCCAGAAATTGTTTTTGAGTCAAAGTACTTCTGCCGAGGTCCCCCCTGCACAGATGAGTGGTGAAATAAGGTGAGATGAGGTTAAAAGGTAGAAGTGAAGTTAGGGAAGCCAGAAGATGCCAGAAAATGGTTCAGCTGTGAAACTCAGCATGGTCCATCAGCCTCTGAATGTTCTGAAGGTGGAGAAGGGCTTCAGTGCTGAACTCAGGCTTTAATGACTTTATACAACTTGGTAATTGTGTGATATAACCAAGTTCCATGGTGTAACCACTCTCAGATTTAAATCTCTGCATCTTTTCCCAGAGATCCCTTCATTCATTCAATAATCCAACATTAAATTTGCCTCTGGAGAAGCCCAGGGTGTAGGAATAAGTGTCTGGCTCTTCATAAGATTGACTTTTGCATATTGGGCAATAATTAACTAAAAATAGTATGCTATGTGTACAGCTCATGTGCCATAATGGGAACACCTACATCTTTTATTCCTTCTTTCCAAGAATTTTAGGGAATTTAATGTTAATAGATTTCTTTCAAGACGTATTAATTAATGTGTCTGTGCTCATTTATCGAGCTCTATGTGAGACAGCTGGGCAGTCCGACACTGGCCTGCAACCCCTGGATCCGCTGAGGGTAATGGAATCAGCTCCAATAGTTGTGCTGTCACCAGCCCTAGAAGGAGATTTTGGCAAACAGAAGAAACATGTAAATAGGTGCTTTTCTGTTGTTGTGTTCTTTAGTTTAAAATTAAATACCTCCTTGGAGTTCCAGATCTGTCTGGTAACAGGATAAATAACTCTTCAGTATAACCCAGCAGCTTGGCTTGGACTTTGAGGCACAGTCATTTGTTATATTTTATTTTTTTTATTTGTGCAATCACAGAAGTAATTTGACTTGTTACAAATAATATTTTGATAAACTTCAGTAGAAATTAGCAAACCAGCATCAAATGAGATTTATAGAAAGTTGCTTGGGAAAATGTGTTGTAAGTAGTCTGCAATTCAAGGCATTTCCTTTGCAGGATGCTTATCAAGTCTGCATGTGCTACTTCCAAATTGAACTAGAACGTAGATGAGAGCTATTTTTGATAGAATGGGGGGGGGGAGAGAAAATAAAGCCCAGTTGGAAAGTAGTAACAGGTTTTTTTCTCATTGCCTTAGGATGTAAATCCTGTAAGTGTGCAGAGAGAAAACAGACTTTGAAACAGCCGAAGAAAACAGATTTATCTGTGATGTTTGAGATGATGCTGGTAGTGTAAACGTGATTGAAATAGTCATTGTAGGAGTGGTGAGTAAATATACCAGAAGCTTTTGGATAAATTGACTTCTCTTTGCTGCTCAATATGCCAAGTAAAGGCAAGATGTCCTGCTTGTTTCTGGGATGTTCCTTCCTCAGGGAGGCTGTATCAGGAGGAGCAGCTGCTGGTTTTAAGGATTGTCCTGCTCCCAGATGCCAATGTAGAGCTCTTCTTTTATGTCCTGGATGTGGTTGCTGGCCTCTTCTGAGCTCTTGGAATTAAGATGTTGCAAGACCGGCGGGGAAATGATCCAGGAAATATTTTTGTGAGGATTTCTTGTAGATTAATCAGTTTTTTAGCCTCTTGGTGTTTCACAAATCAGCAGTGAAACCTGGAATGTGGAAGCTGTCTACACTTTTCAGGATGAAGTGCTGCCTTATTTGACCATCAGGCTGATGGACAAACTTACAGGACAAGCTTAATCTTTTTTTCCAGACTGAAAAATTACCAGGCTGAAGAGGGATCTCACCTGTCTTTCTCCTCTTATTAATTTTTGGCTTTTCATCTGACTTCAGTCAAGTTTGATAAAGGCAGAGACATTAAGCATACCAGGGCTCAAGACTCATGGAGATGAGGAGCTTGGGAGAGCAAATCACCCTCCCATGGTCTGGCAGAGTGGTCCTGATCCCAGCCCTGTGCACAGGATATGTGGAAGGAGCAACCTGGGAAAGTGAGAGAGGAGCTCTGAGGTAGGAAGGGGAGGGACAAACCTGAATTAAGTCCCACACACCTATAGGTAAACCAAGATTAATGAACTGTAGTGAGAGTGTTTGGGGGTTTTGTTGGCTCTTTTCCCCCCCAGAATTTAACATTCTCTGAGGCAAACATCCAGATGACTTTATCAGGCACCTGTAATAACACTCGCTATATGTTTGTTTGGATTTAGGGGTTTTGTTTTGCCTTTTCACCCAGCTGAAATTGTGCCTTAATTCCTGACACAAAGCTTCAGCTGCACCCTACAAGCACGTCGCTTCCAGCACCAGCCACTGCATCAACCTCCTACTGGCATTTTTTAATTAAAAGAACAGCACTATCACTTCAAATTAGTGCCACATAGCTTATTGGAGTAAGGAGTGAAATGGTGTTTAAAGGTTTTTCTCTTGTGGAAATTTTTTATTAAAATTTGCTCTCTTTTGGGTTTATCTGTAGTTTGTCATTCAGTGCTTGGACAATATCTGATTCTGAGGTGTGCAACTCCTCTCACTGATACGAATGCAAATAAAAGGCTGGCTTTTAATATCTTGGCTATTTGATAAACAAGAAGCACCTTCTTCATAAAAACAAAGCAACCAACATTATATTATTTTATGATACCCACAAAGCAAGTGTCAGCCTGTTTTTCAAGTGCATTCCCTGCGTGGAGAAGGTAGTGAAGAAATAGGTATTTCTGGGAGCTTCTGTGCCATGAACTGTGAAGAGCTGTTTTTGTAATCCTGTTCAGTGAAATTGTTAGGCCTCAGTTATACTAAATTACTGTGAGAGCAAGGAATATATCCAGGGGGAGGTAGCCCTGGTGAGAATTTTCCTCATACAGCATTTCATTTTGTCTGGAATATTAGCACTGTTAACCATCCATGCGAAATGTAACGTATTCAATCTATTTAATCAATTTAAAGTGGAAAGCAAACGTCTTAGGCTTTGAGTGAACCAGCTGTGTCATGTGCTGGGTTTTTTAGATATTAAGTTCTGGGTTTTGGATGTGCTAATATAGTAGTCTGATAAAAAATTCTTTCTGTTTAAGAGAACTTTCTTCATATTTTTTTTTTTGCAGGATCCTGCGACCGAGTGGTGTCACTTGCATAAAATCCTGTGTCTGAGTATGCATTAAGGTTGTATAGGAAGAGGCATCATATTTTTTTCCTTCAAGCTCCAGTTTATTTATGTAATACCTTTGATCAAGGTATTTCAGAGCAGTAGTGGGATTGTAATTTATTGATGTAATGGAGACTGACATTTTGTACAAGGAAAATGGCAAACAGGTGCTGTTGTCAGGCAAAGTGATGAATGTATAATGTTGAAAAAATTGTGACCAAAGATCCTGGTCGGAATAATGCACAAAAACATTTTCACCCAGGTCCCAGTCTTTGTGACTGCAGATTCACTTGGGATTTGAAAGGGAGATTCCTCTAGCAAGTAGCTTGCAGGTTGTTCATAAAAATTGCTCATGGGAGGAAGGTCCACATATATTGTTGCTAAGCCACTGTTGAGAAACTGATTTTGCAATGAAAATGTTTATTTGTTTAGAAAGAAAAATCTGTGCTAGAATGCTACGCATGCTCTACTTATGTGTTTTCATTCTAAACTCTATTTTTATTTTGCTCTCTGCAGCCAGTCTGTAACTAAAACATTCCTAGCATCCTTTGGCTGGAAATTCAGTCAAGGACTTTTTTGTCCTGCTTTCAAGAAGATGATTCCAGTCTTCCTTGAAGCTACTCCAAAGGAAATTTCCTTCTCTAGTGGATAAGGTGACAACAAGGGAAGTCACTGCTTATGGTCCAAAGGCTTAGTGACATCCTCTTGTTGTTGTCATGTCCTGCCATGCTTAATCTAACTACAAATGGAAATATTTTAGGATAGCTACAATGGCACACAATAAGAGTTGGAGCCACTCAGTGATGTTAATTCTGCTTGAGTTCACACAGCTCACGAGCTGGCTGTTAGCAGAGTAATGCAGATAAATGTTTTGTGGGCACAGAGGAGAGGGGCTGTGTCCGTGTCCGTGGGCGACAGACCTCCCTCCCCACCTCCCCATCAATCGAAGGGTATTTGCCATCACAGATTGGATTTTCTTGCTCAACCAGGGATTGGCTCTGACCAGTGTGTTTGTTTTGTTGTTCATCCCTGGTGACTGTCAGTAGCACTTGGCTGAATAAACAGAGACTATTGATCAAATTTGAAGTCATTAGCTTGGCAGTTTAAATAGATGCTGGCCTATATGATTAGAACAAGGGAGTAACACATAGGCTGATACCAGCTTTATTTGGAATAAAAGCCTTCTTTTCATAGAGTCCTGTTTGGTGCCATTCAGATCCCAGTTTTGTGCCTCCCTTAGGTCACACAAGAATGAGATGTTTTGCTTAAAATACCTAAAGTGAAGAGGGTGGCTTTGCTTGTGTAAGAGAGCAATAACATGGATATAACAGGGATCTGCTGGACTTTGGTACTAATTGGAGATCAGCTTTGGAAGAAGGGGGTGCTACCATGAGGTTATTGGTTAACCACATCCAGCAAGGGCATGCCCTGGGAGGAATCCTGCTCCAGGCCCCCAGCTCTGAAGCAGCAGCAGTGTTTGATTGTCCATCTCGCTGCTGCTCAGCTGAGACACACGGCTGTGAGATCTGGGTGTTTACACCCAAACACCACGGGTGATTAATTACTTCTGAAGGAAGTAGTTTGCTTTTAGTGGCTGCTGTCATGGCATGTGCCTGACAACCTTCTCCATCATTTGAACATTTTGGACGGAGCATTTTGCTGAGGGAGTTCTGGAGTGCTCCAAGATCCCATTCCAGAGGATGGGCAGTGCTGTGTGAATGCCCCAGCATGGAACAGCACTAATCACCTTCCTGCCAGCCCACTGCTCCTGAGTCACAGAGCTGCGTGTCCCTCGAGAGCGTGCACATTCAGCACCGGGATGCACACGGATTGACCCACATTTCCTCAGGCACAGCAGCAGTCACGTGCAGCTCATTGCCAGGAAATCAGATGAGAACTGATGTAACTCAGTTCATCCAGCGTTTGCATGGCCTGGGCCAAAGTGCTTTTAGGGATTTACCACTTGTGTGACTAATAGGTGATTAGGTGGATTTTAGGGAGTGTGTCTTTGTGCTTCTGGTAGACAAGACTTATCCTGTAGAATTGGCAGCACCAAAAAAAGTCTCTTACACATCATTCTCTCATTGTAGTTTTTAAATGGGACTGGTTATTAAATCAGATTTTCTTCCTCTATGTAAAAGCTTTCATACTAATTCCTTGGCAAGTTTGTTATTTAGGGATGTTTTCCCTGCTACAGCTAGACAGATGTCCTGTAGAAGAAAACAATGATGCAGTCCTGGGGTTAATAAAAGAACAAAAGTAGGTGAATGAATGATAAAAATCTGGCTTCACAAAGCTATTAATACCTCTGTAATTGCGGTCTTTTTTTGGAACAAGCCTTGTTTCTGTCCCGTTCTCCTTCGCCTCTGCCACAGCTTCCTTATTCCTGCAGTCCCCCTCCTTCCCCAGTGCCACCACTGTCACCTCCCCACATCCCTCCCTGGGTTCAGCAGGGCTGGCACAAGGCCCAGGCTAATAAGCCCAGACGAGCTGATTCCCTGGCAGGTGTCCAGGTGGCTGCTCACCTTTTAGCATCGCTGCCCTCCACAAACACGGGTGTTTGGGACTTCCTTGGGTTTCTTATTTGTAAATGAGGAGAGTTGGAGCTGAGTTCTCTGAACAAATGAAAAAATAGACATAAAGACAATGGAGAGCGATTTGTAGCCTCTTGGGTGGATGTTGGAAGGGATTATAAAGGGCTGAATAATCACAAAACAAGCTACTGGAGATTGGAAAAAATTCCAAGAGTTAAAAACAATATTGTAAAACAGCTAATATACCTGATTCAAAATGAGAAAGGATGCCAGGAATTTAATTTGGGCAAACACAATTTTTCTTCTTTCTTCCTGTTTTTAAACTTTGCACCTTTGTTTTAGCTTTTGTGTAGGAAATTAAAGTAATTGTTCCATTTTGTAGCTCAGCACTTAATCAGCCTGAATTATTTTTTAAAATTTTACCTGGATGGTCAAGGTGTCATTTTTCCCATATTTTTGCACAAGCTTCTTGAATCGTCTGGAATCCGATGGATATAATTTGAATATGAAATGGTAATGAAGACAAAAATAGATGTGTGCAAGAGCTGGTAACAAGGAAACCATCAAGAAGAGAAGTCAGTGGAATGTTTAATTCCATCTAGTGTGGGCAGTTTTTCCTCTACGACATTAAAAGCGTTTATACCTCAGTACTGAGATCCAAGTTAGGATCAAGACTTCATTTATTATGGGCCATTAGGCTCTGCCACTTCTTTCCAGCACCAACTCCATCTTGATGATCCATATGTTTGTTATCCTCAGGTTGATAATGACAGCCCAGGGAGCTCTGGGAAGAAAGAAGTACTTGGGAATGAATTCCAGCTGGTTCAGTTTTTGGCTGGCCACTCTCTTAAGAAGCCTAGAACAGAATGAACTCATGGCTCTGGGCTTTTGTGCTCCCTTAACTCTTCCCTGAACACGGACTTTCACTGCCCTGATTTTTAAGTCGGTGCTCGCTCTGGGTCAGTTCAGGAAGAGCTGCTCCATCTCATGCATTTGTGACCGTCCTGACTGCAAAGCAAACAGCAGGTCTGAGAATAAGGAAGGCAAAAGCTGTAAGAGCATGAAAAAGTTTCTTTGGCAGCGAGGCTCATGGCTTTGAAAAGCTTTACATGACAAGACTTGAGGCTTTTTATGTTTCTATCCAAACATGCCAAAAAGCACTCAGCATACCTCAGTTAAAATCCAAGCATGGAAAAGAGCGAGTTGGTGTGGAAATCAGGGAAAGTTTCTGAGGTATTTGTTAACCTGAGGTATGTGGTGGTAAAGCAGTGAAACGGTGATGCCTTACTTGAAAGAAAAAATGCTTTTCATTTACTTGCAAAAAAATTTGGGGTATTGACTGTGCCTCTTGAAAAGTCATCCAGTACCTGCTGGAATTTGTCCTGGTAGCAGTTACTGAAGTTAGTAATGCCAGAGGAGGTGCATGGTAAGTGTTATTCTTTGTGATAGATTTTGAGCAATGACTTGATACAAGATTTCCAGTTATTAAAGAAATGTAGAAGAGTCTGGGTTATACTGAAATAAGTTAGTCCCTGTTCTGAGGTTTCATCTTTCTTTGTAGATGGTAGTGTGTAGGCCAACTTTTCCTGTGGAATTTCTGTACTGAAAATTCTTCATTCAGTGTCTCAGTATGAATGAAGAAATGTGGATTCTTGAACGTTGTGACCACAGTGGTCATCAGTGTTTTTATACTTTTATTTATGAGCTTCTAAAAATTACCCTGGCAAAATTTGTTGGTTTGTATTTTCAATGTTTTTAGAATGGGGATTTTTTTCCCTCTTTCATTTTGCTGGAAGTTAATCTCAACATCAGCATCTTCCTGGGTCGTTGAAGTGATTCCTTTGCCAGCTTCCTGCTCTCGGTTCACAAGGAAGCTTCAAGTTTAACACTGAGTTGAGCAGTCCAGAGCCAAAGCTGTATATTGAGCACTAAGGCAATGTTCCATGTGGATTGTTTAACTACAGCTCCTTTACTGATACATTTAAGCCTCGTGGGATGAGCTAATAGTTTACATAGTTTACAACTTACACATAAGGCCATTCATTTTTCTGAATAACAGTGTTCTTGCTTTTGAGCAATCTACTTAGCATTTGATGAAAACCAGACATTAATTTTGTACTGTTTATTAAAATACCCCAATTGGAAACTTTTGTTCCTGTAAAGTTGATTTTATACCTTATTTAATTGCAGTAAGATATCAAAGAAGTCAAATACTGGTTTTGTCTGGAAAAACAAATCTCAGTTTTAAATTGAGATTGAGAATGTGTTAAATTACATTTTTTTCCTCTTTTACAATAGTACTTAACATTCAAATTACTTTGTTGAAATACTGACACTACCTGTATGTGAAGGAATGTAAATACCAGCCACTCTTTGGAGATACAAAACATATGTTTTATGTTTTAAACTGAGAAATCTGCTTTGTTTTATCTTGGAAGTTGTAGACCTTTTGCTGTTTGACAAAAATTCAGTGTTTCTATTGAACTGTTGCTTGGCTGTATCTACTCAAATTTTGCCAAGATTTTTCTGTACCAAGGTTTCTTCTTTCACAGGTTTCACGTGTTCTGCAGCAGCAGGTCAGACTCCCTTCTGCTTTCTGCATAACAAGCAGCTCTTCTGAGGCAAGGCAATATTTATATATTGAGCTGGAGATAGTACTGGCTTAGAAACTACAAAACTGTGTGTTGTGTTCCTGGTATTTCAAAAGCATTTTGCTCCATGGACAGGACCCCAAGGCTGGGTCTGGTTTAACTGGTGTGAGTCTCCTAATTGTAGTGCTCAGTTAAGCACCCACAAATGTGTTGCTTCTGGTTTTAGTCTCTTGTTCTGCACTTTCTCCTCCTTTATAAAGCAGCAGAGAGCAGTTGTGCAGGTTTTCCTTACGGAACTGGGAAATGAATGGCTTGTAAAAGCTAGAAGTCCATTAATTGGGTGGTGTTTTGTGGGAGAAAAAAAGCTGCTGTTAATATAGAAGCATACTGGTAACTTGAATCTCACAAACTGCTTATAAAATGTGCAGTTGTGGTAGTGGTCTGGGTAGCCCCAGAGAGAATATCTGGGAAGAGGAAGAATCTAAATTTCTGTGTTTTATAATGAACATAATATTTATTGGGAAAGCCTTTTATGTACTGAATTAGTAAGAAATGATCAGCTGCACAGGAGAGTCCTTCTAGGCTTCTTTTTGGTAATGAAAAGAAGGTGTTCAAGGCTTTATACCTTGAACTTAGGAAAGTGAAGCTCAGAGACACCTTAAATGAAACACACCTCCCTGAAATGCTGACTGAGCATAGGCACTGTTCTCCACTAAAGGAGTGTCAGCCATTTAATACCTAATTTATATCTCAGCAATATCTAAAACATTCAGAGTTTTTTTCTATATTTGATTTTTAATTTATTGTTGTTCACCTCACATTTTCCAGAGAAACAAATTCATATATCTGAACATTTGGACAGGATTTCTAGAAAGGACCTTTTATTACTGGGACTCCAGGATTAGGGCTGGGTTTGAGCTCGATCCCCAGCTCTGCCTGGGACCTGTTGTGAACAGTGCTGGGATGAGAACAGGGTCCTGTTCGATGCTGACACTTCTAGGGATTTGAAAAAGATGCTTTTGAAAGCTCAGTGATATTAAAAGTACAAAATATTTTTGGCGATCTTAGTAAAATTCACTTTGGAATCTGAGTTATGAGTGCATGTGGGTGGAGGAACATGGTTTTCATGCTTTAGGAATTTTTTTCCAGATGCTTTTGTGGTGCTTGGGTAACTATAAAAGCAAAGTATTGAGATTTCAGCATGGATTTATTCCTTAGTTTTAATACAATTTAAAAGAATTGAGACACATAGTTTCCTGGTGTGTTTTTAGCTTTATTTTGGTGATGATGTCGCACAGCTCATGTTGTGTCTGATCCAAAGTGTGAGCACAAGAATGTGCAAGGTGTGCAATTAAGTCTGTCTGGATAGACACCACTTGCTTGGAAATACAAATTATTCAATGCAAATGCACATGCTTAGAGATACAAAAGATTGAATAAGGGAAGAATTCCAGAGCTGTGTTGATCCCAGTAACTGTCACTTACACAGTGAAGTATGGAGTAAATGAAAAGCCCATTTTGTATTTCCAGCAGGAATTTTTTCATTGGAATTGTTTTGTTTAGCTCTCAGCTAAGAGGTTGTATTTACCCTGAAAACAGCATATTATTCTGTGTGGTCTTAACAGCAATTTTGAGGTTTTTGCAGATATTCTTGTATCTTACTAGTGTATACAGAGGCTGGTACTGTACCTGAAGCCTGAGTGTATCCTTTGTTTTCAGGGAATCGGGAGACTGTTTGTGGATACTTTAACAAAGCAAAATCATGACTGAATTTGGGAAATCTCTCCTTACAAAATTATGGTCCCGCTTGGATGTGGTCCTGGGAGTTGTATTGGTGGGGGTGGAGGACTGAGTTTTAGAAACCACACAGTGGGTATAAATTACATTATGTTCTGTTAACATATTTCCTGGTAAAGCTGTGTAATGGATGGGGTGTTCTTGGGAATGGCTGTAAAATGGTCATAGTAATAACTGACTTGGCTCTTAAATTCCAGTTCTCACGGAAACTGGTTGTGCTTTGGACATGTTTAGAGACAGTCAGCAAAGAGAAAGTGGAAGGGATGTGAGGGAAGACAGAGCTTCAAGGCATTTTTTGACAGAGGAGGTGTCACCAGTTAGGGTCTCAGTCTTGCCCCAGCATCTCTGGCTGTATTTCCTACATCTGAGCAACCACTACAGGGCCAAGAAGCTGAAGGTGGTGAAACAGCAGTCTACAAAGGTTTGCCCTAAAAATAAACTTTAAAAGAAAAATCACCTGTGGAAGTACAATTTGAGTGGCGCATGGGACAGATAAACCCCATGGGCAGCTTCTGCTGTCAGAGCTGAGGGTGTGTCTGTAAGACTCAAGCACTTGGGGATACTCAGGGTGAATGTCTGTCTAGGAAATGGGGAGAGTATGACAAGGCTCTTGGCCTGGATTAGAGGGAGGCATTGCAAAGTCATAAGAAAACTGAGGCAATAGCTGGGATTTAATGAAAGATTTAATCTGAGAGGTAACCTTTATCTCAGGTATTTGTTAGGGGTGAGCAGAGGGGGAAGAAGAGAGGGAAAATTTGGTATGAAGAATAATTGATAAGCTTATTCCAATCTCTGATTTGTATGCCTTTCTCAGATTCTGTACATCAGCATTAATTCACCTTGCTATTGGTCTCCCTTTTTTATCCCTGCAAAGTTCTTCAGCTGATTCCATGACTATTCAGTGTTTCTCCAAGTTTTACATCTCAGTCAGTTAATTTTTAAACTTGCTTTACTGGTCTTGTGCTGCACACAGTCTCAGTTAACAGGAAATTTAATGAGTCTTGTTCTTCCAATAGCCCTGTTCTGGATTTTTCAATGATTTATATTATTGAGGGCTAAGTCAGCCCTTTTGCTGGTTGTATGTGAAGAATTATTGTTGGAGAATTTTTCAGTTTGAGTAATTGTTAGGAATGGAGATGAAGCTCTTGTGTTTTGTCAACTTGGTTTTGTTTGCAGTAGGAGAACTGCCTCTCATTCGTGACTGGTTTCTGCTCAGGTAGGATGGAATTTTTATTCCTGGCTAAGTAGATACTTTAATGACATGTTAATGGACTAATAAAAATGGCTTTTTCTGGGTGTGTGGTTTTTTGAAGATCTCTTCAAAGTTGTCTAGTGTTTGCAACTGGCTACATGAAGCCAAGTTCCAGCCCACGAGGAGATCATGCCTTGAAAAGAGGCTTTGATTTTTACTGCAGCCTACACAAAAGGGCCACAAAAAGGGTTCGTGTATCAACTCTAGTGACTCTTTGAGAATTGAGGGTTTTATAATGAAGCCGTGCTTTAATCTGGTAGTCAAGGTCTGGTTTAGCATGAGTTCAGGCAGAGCCTTCCAGTGTCAGGGCATGAATGCAGGGTCTGAAGTCAGAGGGGTCTCAGGGGTTTTGGTCTGGTTTAGCATGAGTTCAGGCAGAGCCTTCCAGTGTCAGGGCATGAATGCAGGGTCTGAAGTCAGAGGGGTCTCAGGGGTTTTTGGTTGGATTGTGTCTCAGATTGCAAATCTCATTGGCACCACAATGCTGAGGTCGTTAGTGAAGGCCACTCAGGGTGCATGTCAGGATGAAATTAGTTCCATACAGCTAATTGGCTTATTTGGCAAATGTAAGGGAAGGCTGTGGGTTTGTTTATCTCTTCATGCTCGCAGGCGCTGCAGCGGTTCGGGTTCGGTTACTGAGAAGTTAAAGCAGTCTGGATTTATGCATTTCAGTCTCAAGCAGACGAAGAGAAAGACCAAAAGTATTCCTAAAGCAAACAAAAAAATGTCTAGAATAGAAACCTTGGCCTTTGTGGTGACAATTTAAAGTGCAATTTGTGAATAAAGCGGTGTATTTCAGTTCAGTGATGTGGCTAGCCTTAGAGAAACTGCATTTTTACACACTTCAGCCATCTTTCCTTTCCCATAAAACCATTTTTTGTACCCCACCACATATAAATGATTGTCATCCTTAAAAAAAACAGACATGTGAAACCTTCACGGATTGTCTGGTAGTAGAAATAAAACTTTTCTGCAGTGAAGTCTCATTTAAGGTTATGTGCAGAAAACACAACTGTAAGCAGAGTCATTCCTCAGGGCGGTTCAGAAGAGGTGGCTTGTGGTATTCAGAGTATTTTCCACAAAATCCACGGAACTGTTTGGACGAGACATGATTTCACATAAGAGGTTCAGCAAAGATTTTAATTGTGGGCCATGAGCTGTGGGGTGTTGGAGCAGCATGTGGTAAATAGCTGATGTTTGCTTTTTTTTCTTCTCTTTTGGGGGAGGATTTTTTCCACTTCATGTACATTATTTTTGCCATGCAGCCTTCCCAAAACTGTTTTTCAGAATGGTGGGATTTCTGCTGTGGAAACCAGGCTGTGAGCTGGCACACACAGGGGGCTGTCCTCCAACACAGGCTACCAAGTTCACAAGTCAAAACCTACGCAGACTTTGAAGCATTAGCAGAGAGATTTCCATTACTTGGATACCTCAAATTTGACTTGCTTTGCAGCCTTTTTCATTTTCCAGTTGTGTGCAGTAACTTTAGTTTAATTTTATGTCAAGATCTTTATTACTTTCTGTTCCAAAGCCTCATTGTTCTTCTTTGCTTCTATCTTAGAACAAACCAACCAGCCTGTGGTGCTTGTAATGATTGTGCTTCATATCTCTGTGATTAAAGATGGTCTATACAGAAGGAAATATTAAGTGAAGTCCTTTCTACGCCATCAGCCTGCTGGCCTGTGTTTATCTTTTGTCACAAAGTAAAACGAATGTATCCTGGAATCTGGCTGCCTGTTTGTACAAGCATAAATAATTAACCTGGAATATCCAAGGGAAGGCCAGAGATGGCTGAAAGGGATGTTTGCCAGCAGAGTTCACTGTGACTTCCCCCACCCACCTTTTCTAAGGAAGATGTGGACATACTGCTGGTTTGTCTTGTCTTGTCTCCAAAATTAACTTGGATACTAAATTGAAGGCCGTGGTTAGCTCAGATCATATCCACATGTAAAGGTCCTTAATTTGAACATGGAGGCTCCTACCTTTAACTTGCAAAGTGTGATTGAATGCAGTCCCAGGTGCACATTTGCCTGCTGTTTTGCATTGGTAGAGGCTGGGTCTATGGAATATTTTCATCACTTGCGTTATTTACTTTACTTTTTCCCCCCAGGAAACTGTGTCGTTTGAACACTGTACAGCTGGAAACACTTGTAACATCTTAGCAGTGTGCAATGGGATGGGGTGTGTTGGGAGTTGGACTCTGTGATCCTTATGGGTCCCTTCCAGAGACATTCTGTGGTGTATGGAATAACTCTGGTGCTGATGCAGTCAGGCTCTGTTTACATGGGAATGTTTGAAATGGTTCCTCTCCCAGACTGTTTTTCTGTGCCTCTCTGCAAGTGCTGCCCTTGCTGCAGGATGGTGTCTCGGGGTGAATTAGCAGCTTGCTGATGCAATTCTCAGCTGGGTTGTTCAGACACTGGTGCCACTCCGTGCTCTCCTCACTGTACCAGTCCTGCTCCTGCAGCACCTCCTGAACCACAGCAGATGATTCATTTCTGTTTGGAGGCAGGGTGGACAACCAGGGCCTGGCAGAGGAATCTCTCAGCTCACTCAGGTTGCACCCCCAGGGTGAATACTGACTTTGTCTAAGGCTCGTCCTCTCTTCACCTCCTGCCAAATATGCTTTCACACTAGCACTTCACCCAGCTGGCTAATTTGGCCTTTGAAATTATCTCAATAATGTCGGGTACTTAAAAAAACATTCCCATCCCTTTATAAATATTATAATCTAGATGTAAAGACATTGTTTCAGTGTTGTTTGGGATCTGTTGTATTAAAAAATGAAGTTCTTCAGACCTGTGCAACAATCAGGAGTGGAGCATAAACAAATCCTGTGTCAGGCTGAAACAAGTTGGTTGACTTTGAGGAGGCAGAACGTAAATACCCAAGTCAGGAGAATTAGTACTTTTCGTAATGTTGCAACAAATACAGGGAGATCACTCCTGCTGACAAGCCCAGAACCTTTCTTGTTTAAAAGAAAGAAAAACTAAAGGAAAAAACACTTTGGAAAATGGGCAAAGAGGGGATTTGGGCAAGGCCTGGGCAAAGAGGGGATTTGGGCAAGGCCTGGGCAAAGAGCTTAGAGTCTGTCTCATCTCCTAAACCCCCTCTGAACCAGGGATAAAATTAATAACTTTTTAAGCCTTTGTAGTTAAACCTACCCAAGTCCATGAATTTGGGGCTTGAAGTAGCAGCCATCAGGTCCTCTCCTGTTGAAGAGATGTGTTTAAGAAGGAAATGTGGCACAGTCCCAGCTTTGCACAGCAGGGAGGGGCTGGCTGCTCTGCTGCTGGCATGATTTTGCATCCAAGTCTCCCGTTGCTGACCTTTGCCACCTGTTTTTTTACTGGAATTTAGAAATCTGTGGCTTTTAAGTGATACAGCTCTTGCAAATATTTTTTGCTCTAGTGGGTTTAACATGCAAATAGTGGAACAGAGCCAATGGTCCATCTCGGGCAGCCTGATTCTGGAGATTGCTCCATAAAGGTTTATTTCAGCTATTAGCTTTTGTGCCAATATTTTTCTTACAAGAAAGAGTAATAATTTTTGCAACCGAAAATTGAGGGTTTCACAGACTATGAGTGGAAAATTGGCAGCTGTGCTCATCTACTGTAGACTGAAAGGCTGGGGCAGAGGGAACAGAGTTAAATGAAAAATATAATTCTTCAATAATAGCTTTAGAAATTTATGCAGCTATTTTGAAAGCACACCTGAAATATAAAATAAAGGTAATAATTACATGGACAGACCATATGCAGAAAGTTACAGATGTCATCCTTCTCCAGCTCAATAAATTATTCTTAAAACTGGGGATGGCAAAGTAAAGTTATTTGATTTTTAAAATCTCACAAGAACTTCAGGATTGCTTTTGGCTGGTACTAGCATGCTCAAGTTCTGATTTGTACTTAGTCTCTCTTTCTTGAGAAGTTTTTCCTCAGAAACACGACAGGAAAAGGAAATTAAAAGTTACTTTGTCGTGCTTCCACAGAGCAGCGGATGGTAATTCTCTAATCCTTTGTTTCAAATTGAATTGCCATAGTCCTGCACACTTCTCTTTTTGGTCAGTTGTTTTAAAAAAATATACAAGAGAATCTTTCTCTGTTTATACAGTTTGCCAGTGTAAGAAATAAGTAATTTGTAATCCATTCTAAAAATACTTTCCTAGTGTGCCTGCTTTAATTATTACTAAGAGAGAGGATTTGCGTTGTTTGTTTTTTTCATGAGCTTCTGGGTTAAATAGTGGATTTCTTTGGTCTGTTTGCTTGACACGTGAGACAGTTTTTTCTCTGCTGCCTGTGTTACATAGGGAATGTTTCTCTGGAACTGAGAGGTGGAATTCTAGTAGAAGTATATAAAAATAAATAAATAAAGTATTTGTTCCTTTGCACCTTCCCTTTCCCCAGTATAGAATTACAGTGAGACTGAGGGTGAGTCAGGAAGAAAAGGAGGTGGAGATGAGAAGGGGAAATGGTCCATACCTGGGGAATTGGCCATTGATTATCTTCTGAGCCTTCATTCTCATGCTGAAAGATTTTTTTTTCCCACTGGGGAAAGAGACTCCCTCAGCAGTAATTAGGTCTTTTATAGTTACCTTCCTTTCTTGGATCTTAGTTTGAGATAACTTAGAGCTCTAATATTTTCCTCTTTGGCTCTGGAGTTGTTTTTCCTGGCCTGTTAGAAGAGTTTAATGGATACTAAACAACTTGGATTGCTGAGATCCTACTGAGCAGTCCTTATGGAAAAGCAAAATGAGACTTGTAGCTGGTAATAGGCCTGGTAGAAATGGAGATTGATGGGAGTTTCCTGATCTAATTTTTTCTTAAACTGCTGTGCTGGTGAGTGGAATTGGAGAGAGGGAAACGATGTCTCATTTGTGGCTCTTTCAAAGGAAAACATCTTAATGCAGATTTTTTTTCAGTGTATTTATTTTTCTTCTGAATGAGTCCCTGTCATACTTATCCCCAAACCTTTGTGTACTTACAGATTGCTTCTTCTGTTGCAGAATTCCTGCCATGCTTTGTCTCCCCATGTATTCACACTTTGTGTACAAGGAGCAGGAGGTTTCACTTGCATTTGATGGGACTTAGTGAAAAGGTCTCTTCCAGGAATCCCAGAATCCAGAATTCTGTTCTTTGTTCAGAAAATGTTTAGCCCCTGATCTAAAATGGATGGGTTCTGAAACATCAACAAAAATCTGATTTAGCATTTGTAAACATGAAGTAAAGAAAATTAGGAGGTTTTAATGCAAAGGGATGTTAATTAAATCTTCTGTGTGTTATAACAATAGAATTAAAGTAGCAAATATAAAGCCAAATTTATATGTAAATATTCCAATCCCAGATAAAGAAAACAATGGTTACAGTTAATATTTAGGTGGTGTTTTTTATGAATTATTATCAGGTATTATTTTAGCTGATATGATTACCAGAAAGCTTTTTTTTTTTTTTAACGGTTTTAAAGATTTCTTTATCTCCTTTTTTTGTTTTGCAGTATTATGTGCCAAGAATCTCGCAAAGAAAGATTTCTTCAGTAAGTATGTCCTAATTGTGTAGCTTTCTGCTCTGGATTAATCAGATTTATTTGGAGATGGTGCATTATTGTGGAGGCTCATCTGTGTGTTGTTTGCACTGCATTACTACAGGAGTACACATTACTCTGGGTTGTAGATTGTGTGGACTTCATGGTTGGAAACACTGAGGGCTCACAAATTCCAGCTGAAAGTCTGAGTGATGGAACCACGGGCAGCTGCTGCTCACAGCTCTGTGCTGGGGGTACCAAGAGCCTCCATCTCAAACACAGGATTTACTAAAATACTTCTAGGATAATGACAGCTGTCCTTTCTTGATGGGGAACTTCTAATGGAAGCAGCAAAGCAAAGGACTGTGTTTAACAGCACTTTTTCCTTTTCACAGGACTTCCTGACCCATTTGCTAAAATAGTTGTGGATGGGTCAGGTCAGTGCCATTCCACTGACACTGTGAAGAACACGTTGGACCCCAAATGGAATCAGCATTACGATCTGTGAGTTGGTTGTAAGGTCATAAGTAAACAGTATTCCAGAGATTTGTCTAGTGAATAAATAGTGCAGTGTTGGCACTGCAACTTCATTTTGTGTTAGCAAGAAGAGTCACATTTCATAGAATCTCAGAACAATTTGGTTGGAAAGGACCTTAAAGATCACCCAGTTCCACCCCCTGCCTTGGGCAGGGACACCTTTCACTAGATCAAGTTGCTCCCAACCTGGCCTTGGACACTTCCAGGGG
The DNA here is from genome assembly GCF_001522545.3 of Parus major. Taxonomy (NCBI): domain Eukaryota; kingdom Metazoa; phylum Chordata; class Aves; order Passeriformes; family Paridae; genus Parus; species Parus major. The sequence continues at coordinate 13,011,593 of NC_031783.1, read as the reverse complement.
TGCAACAGCCTCAGCTTCTCTGGGCAGCCTGTGCCAGGATCTCCCCAACCTCACAGGGAAGAATTTCCTCCCAATATCCCATCTGACCCTGCCCTCTCAGTGACTGATTTTTTTCAAGAAGAAAATTCTTCTTAATAAAGGAGTGGTACTTTGCTTTTAAGTGTTTGAATTTGGAGATATTTGTGTGGCAGGTACACAGCACAAGGGCTTAGTGAGCTCTCCTGGAGCAGTGCCATGCAGCTTTTGCAGAAAATTGCCCTTGTTGGAATGATTTATTTTCTTCAAATTATTAGAAGCATAAATTCTGAAGTTTTGTACGTTAATCGACTTGTTGTTTAGCTTTTAATGAGGCTGGCTGTAGTTAAATTCATGCTGCAGCAATATCAATTTCCCATGCTGTGTGAAATCACTGTGCAGTAACTCATTAATAACAGCATTTTGGGCATAAGCACTTGTGTATTTATAATAAAGAGGCATGACCGATGTACTAAAATGTGTCAGAATTTGTACCAATTACAGCATCAGTTCTTTGGAGTAAAAAGAGGTTATTATTTCTAAAATTACTCTTTTAATATGTATCTTTCTAGATACGTTGGGAAAACAGATTCCATAACCATCAGTGTATGGAACCATAAAAAAATCCATAAGAAACAGGGAGCTGGCTTCCTGGGGTGTGTCCGTCTTCTCTCCAATGCCATCAGCAGGCTGAAAGATACTGGATGTAAGAGCAATTCCCCCCTGGTGTGACCAAGAACCCTCCATGCCTTGTACTTTGAGTAGTGGATAAGTGTTCCCACCCAGCCCTTCTCAGGGTTGATTTTTCCAATTTTCCTTTGCAGACCAGCGTTTGGATCTATGCAAACTCAACCCCACAGACACCGATGCTGTCCGAGGCCAAATAGTGGGTAAGAATGATCCCAGCTAAATTCCATCTGCTTGGTAAATATCCATAGGGAAAAACTCCTCTAGTCACTGCTTCTGTGCCTGTTCTGTGCTGTTTCTTCTTATTTTGCTGGGATTAAATTACATAACCTGAAAATTTTCATTACACTCCTATGCAGGAGTTTGTTTCCTCTCAGCTGATGATGGGAAACAACATTAAAAACAGGGAATGCATCTGGCAAGGTTTCTACTGCATCTCTGGAAGGGTGAATGTCACTGTGAGATGATGCATTTGGGCAAGGTGGCAGGCAGAGGGAATCTTAGGTGTTAAAAAAAGATCTGGAGGAGTTAAAAGACATTTTACAAGTTGGTGGTTTGATACCTTTGACTCATGCAAGGCATTTCCAAATTTCAACAAGGCCGTGCTCATTTTATAGCAAATTTACCCCACGTTTTACTGCCCCCACCCAACCCCAGTTTTTCAGTGATATATATTTGGCAAACTCCAAATTCTCACCCTAAGATGACATCTAGTGGTGAGCAATTTTTTTCCAGCTTCCCTTTCTGGATCCTCATGAAACCCTGATGTAGAAGCTGACATGTTTGATATTTACATAAATAAACTCAAGTTTTGAGGGGATGACCCTCTGGTTTCTCTTCAGCTTTTTCAAACATTAGTAATGCTTTAAGAGAATGGAATTTTGGTTAGTGATGTGTTCTTGTTTGTAGGATAGAGCTTTCCTTAATATTTTACCCTGTCTTAATGTGGATTTTTTTGCTTTTTGCTGTTTTTAAGAATGCAGATTTTTTTTTATTGACCTGAGTTTGTGTTTCCTTCTTTCAGTCAGTTTACAGACACGGGACAGAATAGGCACAGGAGGTTCTGTAGTAGACTGCAGAGGGCTTTTGGAGAATGAAGGGTAAGGATTGTTTTCTTTGCACTTAATTAGACAAGTGGTTTATGTATGGAAAGACTGTAACTAACATTAGAAACTTAAGTATCAATGTGACTCCTATATTTTCTGGGCATGTGTGTCAGGCAGTAAGGTTATTAAGCTACAATTGGTAATTGATTTGTTTTTTGTTACCAGTGCTGAGAAATTTGTATATAGAAACATTAAGAAAATGCCACCTCTTGGGTTAAAGGTTGCACTAGCTGAAGTTGTGGGGAGAGAGAAACAGTTATTTCTGCATTCACTTCTCTTGTGATGGAAACTCTTGAAGTTTCCCCATTTTCAGAACGGTTTATGAAGACTCTGGGCCGGGGAGGCCGCTGAGCTGCTTCATGGAGGAGCCGGCCCCGTACACGGACACGACGGGAGCGGCAGGAGGAGGCGGCTGCCGCTTCCTGGAGTCTCCCAGCCAGGACCAGAGGCTCCAGGCCCAGCGGCTCCGCACCCCCGAGGTCAGAGCTCACGTACAGACACCTCAGAACAGGCCCCACGGCCACCAGTCACCTGAGCTACCTGAAGGCTATGGTGAGTGTCCCACAGCTGCAAAACTGAAAGGGTTTCGTTTATCCAAAGACGTCACCAAAAAATTTCTCTGCTTTTAATACATCGAGGTGTTTTGCCTGTTGGAACAAGCAGTGTCCACGTGCATCTCATTCTGCCTTTTGGAAAAGGAACTAAGTGCAGATGGGAGTTTGAGATTGGCTAATTAGCAGTTGGCTACGCCAGGATACACTGAGGGGTTGATGGTAAATTAAACATGAGGTTGTGGTATGATGCTGTTACAGAAAATTCACTGCTAATCCTGGCTGTGTATCTAGGGAGAATGTAAAGAGCTCTTTAAACTAGAGCAGTAATGCTATTTTTTCCTTCCCCCTTGGCATGTTGTGTAGGTTTGAGCCCACATTTGAGAAAGGATCAGGAAAATATATAAAAGCAACAAAGAAACCAAATAGTACAGAAGATTAGGGAGGATGAGATTAAAGAGAATTTAAACCTCAGAAAAGAGCACACCAAATCTAGGAGTAAAGAGATCTAGTTCGAGGGTTTAGATTGTCTCAAAATCTAACAATAAAAACACAAACTAAAATATGCTGGTGCATGGATCTGTGAGTTTCAAAGGAATGTTGAAATGTGTAGTCAGAGTAAATTTGTCAAGGACAAAACAGTCCATGCTGCAAGAGATCAGTGTGATGGCTTCTGTACTTTTTTCCTAGGAGGAAAATATCCTAATGTCTTTAAACTGTTTATTTGGAATTTTTTTTTTAAGATTTGTAATTTAGGATAATCTTCCTGTTTTATAGAGCAAAGGACAACGGTACAGGGACAGGTTTATTTTTTGCACACACAGACTGGAGTGAGCACGTGGCATGACCCAAGGATACCAAGGTATGTATTTATAGTTAAAAGTCAGGGGGTTTTGGTGTGCATTTGTGTGGCAGGATGCTGGATTTTAAAAGCAAAAAATCTATGAAATGGCCTGTCTGAATTTAAAGGGAGAGCTCCCAGCAGAGGAATAATTTGGGATGTTTCTAGTTACCTTTAATTCAAACATTAAGGATTACTCTTTTTGAAAGAATTATTTACTTGTGAATCATGTAAAACAAAAAGCAAAAATATATGTAGCCCTTCAGGAATTCCTGTTTGACAAATTCTTCCTAAAATGTTGATGTGGTTATTTCTGGTGAAGCTACAAATGTCTGAATTTTACCTACATTTTTTTTTGTACAAAAACAGTTTGGACTGCAAATTGAAAAAAAAAACAGACTTCTTTTTTAAAATAATTGTTTCTTGAATATTCAACTTGTAAGTTTTGTTTTATTAGTGCTCACTTGTGTATAACTGAAGGAGAGATTACTTATTATCTTTAAACTTGAAATGGTTTAAAGTTTTTTATGCTTTAGGCCAGTGATCTGCAGCTAGAAAATTTGAATCCTTCACATGATTAATTTAGTAAAGCCTCTTTAAACCTTAACCTGCAGTTAATCCAGGTCTTTGTGAGTAAGGTCTGGTGCTCTTCCTGAGTAGCTCTGAATCTGGGCTGTTTCATGGGCCACCTGCACACCAGATTCAGAGTGAAGTTTGTAACTCTCAGCTGCTGCACTGCCTGGATAATAGAGGAATGTGGTACAGGATATTAGAAAATGATACAAAGTAGTGCAGGCAAAAGTGGTGATAAAAGCTCAGTGTATGGAAGGAAATGAAAAATAAAGCTGAGAGAGAGAGAGAAAATAGCTGATTTTAGATTAGCTGCTATTGCTGAAAGAAGAAATGACAGTGGTTGATCATTTGTGTCAGCCATGTCAGGCTTGTGTGCCCAAAGCCTTGTGTCTTCTTCAAGTGATGCTGCTCACCCTAATGAAAGGTGCTGCTGTTCCTCTCCCCAAATCCTTGAGCCAGGTTTTCAGGAGCAGCAATGGAGGTGGACACAGCAGTGTCTTGTGAGTCACAGGCCACACCTATTTTAGTTAAAGGTGACTTTCATGCTATCAGCTTGTGTTGCAGAAACCTAACCTTGGCATGAGGCAGAGATGGAGGTTAAAACTTGCTGTGATCAGATCTCTGCAGGACTTTGAGATGCACAGCTGATCACAGCAAATGGTCCCAACCATAATCTCCTTTAAGGAGCCTAACAAGGGCTTGTCTGTCTGTGTGTCCCCTTGGCTTATACTCAGTGTGACACTAAGGCACCTTCAGTGTACAAAGCATTTCTACCTTTCTAAAGTCTCTCAATTAACTCATTTGTACAAATGTTGCTTGGTTAGATTTAGGTGAGGAATTGCATAGAGTGGTGTCTTCAACCCTGAATCCATGCCAGCTGTCTAAAGAATACTTTACTTAACAATAGGTTTTCTGCCTGAAAATAATCTTCAGGTTTCCTTCCTTCCTTTTCTTGCTACACTGTTGGTGTTTTCCTCAGTTAGGTGGCTGGAGCATTAAGGTATTTTCAATCTTTTAGGTGAAAATAGATTCTATGTATTGAATTCAGACACTGCCTGGAAATGAGTGAGTGCCTTTAGCAGCATGTAGTGATACCTGAAATTTATCCAGGATGAAAGGAGTGAGTAAATGTGTTGCTACAGCCTTACTCTCAGTGGTTTTTCAATCAAATAGTCAGGATTCTAACCTTAACCTAATTAAAGACGTGATTTTAATTTTTTTTAAAATACTGTTAATTAAAATTAACAGTATTTGGCTGCTTAACTTCAGATGTGCATTAACATCTTGTTTGTTTTTCACTTTAGAGACCTTAACAGTGTGAATTGTGATGAACTGGGACCTTTGCCTCCAGGCTGGGAAGTCAGAAGTACAGTTTCAGGAAGAATATATTTTGTAGATCATAACAACAGAACCACACAATTCACAGATCCACGACTACATCACATCATGAAGTAAGAGCTTTGCTTGATAAATAATTCCTGTCGGTCTGGAATTCCTGGCAGTCATGTGGGGCTGAAACCTTGAATGATAATTGGGGAACAGATGCAACCAGTGCTGTAGTCAGGCTCCAAGCATTGGTTCTCAGTGCTGCTTTTATCTAAGTTTTTTGCTGAGACTCTTCAGAAAGGTTTTTACTCTGCTCTGCTCAGTTCTGGAATTGCTGGGGTGTGGGGTAGAGAGTTTGCCAAGGGATCCCCAGCAGTCAGCTCGTGTCTGTCTGGATGAGCAGTTCCATCTCTGTGCTGGCTGTTCTGGATCTGGACTAACTTCAGTGCTCCCTTGAGTTCCAGACAATGGGAATATAAAGCCAGCTGGAATCTGGTCAAAGGGTGCTGTGCACAGCCAGCTTGGGTTTAGCAGGATTTAGTAAGCTCAAGCTCTGCATCATGGAAAGGCAGCTGAACTGTTGTGGAACTGACCCTGGAAGCAGCCTAGCAGTGCTGCTTGTGCCCAAGACCAGATTTTTTTTCCTGTGCTCGAAGTCAGTCAGGGAATCTCTGTATCTAAAAAAGAATTGCTCTACAAACCAAATAAAGCACTGATGGATAAGGATAGTTGAGTGTATGAAGCTGCAACTATTTGGGACAAGTATATCTTTCTCTCTTAATAGCCATAGATGGAGGCTTTTTACTGTTTCATGAATCCCCAGCCTCATTTTGTATGGAGCTGGAATAAAATCACTTGTTAGACAGTTCCCTTTGTAAAACTGTTGTTTGCTCTGTAAGAGTTCTCTTTCCATGTTGTACTCTTGAAAGTTCTCTCTGTGTGGGAGAATACCACACAAACTTTAATTACTGCTTAGTTAGCAATCAGTGATCATGCTCCAGAGCCTTCCACAGTGCTTTGCCATGTAAAAACAGTTCAAAAATGCTGAAACTCTAAATATCTGTGTTCCTTACATCCCTGAATTTAGTGTAATGATAGTACAGAAGTATCCAGCTGAATACACATTTTACTCCATGTTCCTGTTATAGATAGAAGCTTAATAATTTCTTCCATGATTGTTTTACATATTCCTGATTCTTATGTGTCCAGAATAAATATTGTCCTTTTTTTCTCCAAGCCATCAATGCCAGCTAAAAGAGCCCAGCCAGCAGCCTCTACCAGCTCCAAATGAGGGATCATTGGAAGAGGGTGAGGAGTTGCCTGCACAGAGATATGAAAGAGACTTGGTACAAAAGTTGAAAGTTCTTAGACATGAGCTCTCTCTTCAGCAACCTCAGGCTGGTCACTGTCGCATTGAAGTATCCAGAGAGGAAATCTTTGAGGTATTTGATTGATATTTTTTTACTGCTAACAGCAGCTTTTGTGAGTGACAAGTAAAACTGATCAGTGATTATAACAACTTTGCTTCACAAGCACCCACCACGTTATAGAGTTGTCATTGAAATTTGCTTCAGATTAGCACTGGAACAGAGTAATGTTTTCTGTCATTCAGTAACAAACTATGTATTACAGAAATGCAGAACTCTTAATCATGGTATTAGAGAAATCTTAATAGACTTAATTATAGGAAGGAAATAAAACAGCTAATTGTACAAATGCACATACAGGAATCCTATCGTCAGATAATGAAGATGAGGCCAAAGGACTTGAAAAAGAGGCTTATGGTGAAATTCCGAGGAGAGGAAGGCCTGGACTATGGAGGAGTAGCAAGGTGAGATTTTGAGGGTTTTCTGACACCTCTTAACTATAAAGTTGCCCTTTAAGTGTCCCATGGTTGATACAATCCCATTTCAAGTTACCTGTTAATGGTATATGTTGATTTATAGACAGTGTCTGTGGCTTCACTCTTTATATGGTAGGTTGAAAAGTGAAAGCTTGTGATTTAAGAGTTGTCCTACTGCAAGTTATGAAAGTGTGATCAGCTCAAATTGTGAGGTCTCTCAGGGAGTGTATAGACCCTGAAGTCAGATCCAGATCACAGGAATGGTTTTGTAAAACACACCTCTCTGATTTCCCACAAATGGATTGCAGGAGGGTAGGGGTTCCTTTTTGTTATGTCTCAGCCGCATTCAGGAGAGTTCTCTGATCTGTTGGAGCAGGAGTGGAGATGAACTAATGCTAAACAAAAGCTAAAATTTCAGCAAGGACTTGCCTCCCTCTTAAAAATGACAGTAATTCCCTGTGGGTCACATTGGATCTGAAATTCAGAAGCTGATTTAGCGTCACTGAAAAAAACGCTCACCTTTGTAGTGGCTCAGAATTGTGTAAATTCACCGAGAAATTTCTCAAATCCACAAAAGATGCCACTTAGGTGTCTTTCAGTGATCAATCCCTGGACAAAGGAAAGAAGCTGGAGCATTCTGAGCTGCCTTACCCTGGGCAACCTTGGGTGTCTCCACTGTTGACATCCTGTTGCCCTGATGCCTTTCATAATTGCCCATTAGTTGCAACTGACTCTTCCTGATCAGTACAGCTCCACTTCTAAGCATTACAATTGATAGCTCTCTCTGAATATTTTGGACCTGGGAAGGCTGTCCAAATTTAACAACAAAGGGGTATTTGTCATGGTGACTTGGGAGGTCAGAAATAGCTTTAGTTCTGCTCCTGTCCATGTATGTTATTGAGGTGAGTGAATTTACCCAACCCCTCCTTTTAATGCACTTGGTCTCTGTCCCTTCTGGCCTCTGCTGAAAGCAGTCACCAAGCTGGCAGAAAACCAGCTTTTCTAAAGACCCCCAGTGATCGAACTGATTGTAATCAACAGATTTTTTTTAATATTTCCTTATGCTGTACAGGTTGCAGAGAAGCAGATCTCATAGGCTCCAAATAGCTGAACTCAGTACAAAGGCAGGATTTTTTTGGAAGCGTGGCTTGTTCAGATTCAATTAGTTGATGGCATTGTCTAACAGCTTGCTATAGCTTCTCTAATTGATGTTAATCCCTTCAGTGCTTCTAAACTAAACCAAGTCTGCCCTGAGTGCAGTAGGACATTGTGAGGTTTTATTCACATCCTTTTGGTCTACAAATGGAGGGCAGCACAAGGTGATGATTTTGAAATAAGCATTCCATAACTGATCAATCACAATAATTGTTTTGTCTAAAACTTATGTGCAAATTGCACTCTTCTAAATCTGTTGGGTTGTTGTTTTGTTTTTTTTTTTGGCAGAGAGTGGTTGTATTTACTGTGCCATGAAATGTTGAATCCCTACTATGGACTCTTCCAATACTCCACAGATAATATTTATATGCTGCAAATCAATCCAGACTCTTCTATCAATCCTGTAAGTATTAATTTCTCAGCAATATTCCTACTTTAAGAGATGTCCTCTGCAGTTTCTTACAGCTGTTCTTCCACAAGAAGAGTCTAAACTGCAGGGTAAATTGGAATAAGAAGGTGTTAATGTCTTATATTTATACAGTAAGAAGCAGAGGGGTTTTGTTCAGAAATTAAAAGCATGATAGCCTTTGACAGATATCTGATTTCTTTGAGGCTGCTCAGTACTGATTGGTTTGCACAGTGACTCTGAGAAGACAAGACAGATGAAATTCATCTTCACTGTGAGCACAGGTGATTGTGCACACAGCATTACAATCCCAGCAGTGCCACCCCATGACTTTTAGGGATGTATCCCTTGCTTGACCTTTCTCACTACGCTCCTGTGCTTGCTTTTTCTCTTACTGAAGGATTTGTAATGATGCAGACCCTAAAAGGAGCAGCAGTTCTGTATTAGTAGAGGGAATTCTCCCTGACATGACATTTCCTGACATTTGCACTGGAAGATGAGGGAGGTGGATTGGAAGAATGTCAACCATAGGACTTACACCTCAGCTTTCAAAAGTTAGTTTAAAAGGAACATGAAAGAAATGAAGGAAACAAGCATACTGCTTCCTCAAGAGTAGATACATTTGGATGGTTAAACAAAGAATAAACTAACTTGTTCAGAATCCTCATCTTTTTGGATTTTGGAGGTCTCACAGGGATTTTCTGTTTCCAAGTTTTTCCCTTTGAGAGGTCTAGAGACTTCAATCCAATTTATTAATCAGGTAATGCCCAGAGACTTGTTTGAGATTTTTAATCATTAAATGCTTTGGTTTTGGTTATGTTGTGAGGAAAAGTGGTGGCTGCTCTCTTACCCAGAGGGCTGCAGGTAACTCATGCTGAATGAACCACCGAGGGTGCCACAAGATGTCAGTGTCTTCCCAAGCCTGATTCTCCTCTCTCCCTGCAGGACCATTTGTCTTATTTCCATTTTGTTGGTCGGATAATGGGTTTGGCTGTGTTCCATGGACACTATATCAACGGGGGGTTCACAGTTCCCTTTTACAAACAGCTGCTGGGGAAGCCTATCCAGCTCTCCGATCTGGAATCTGTTGACCCAGAATTACACAAAAGTTTAGTCTGGATCTTGTAAGTACTGAATTTAGCAATCGTCTCACTGCAGAGAAAATGGGGTAGAGTTTGTTGGCAATAGTGAGATGCTTTAGACAAAGAGTTTGCAAAAATCTTTTTATGGTAGCAGTCTGTACAAAGGCATTAAACTATTCTTAATATATCAAAGGTACTTGAGGAAAAGCTCTCATTGCAAACTCTCCTTGTAATAAACTAGATACTAAATCATTAAAGTTTGCATGGATATGGTAGAATATCATAATATCAAAATCCAAACACAGGACAGAGGTCTGAGGGGAAGTAGAGCCTTCTTCAAAAGAAAGCCAACTCTGATTAAAATGAAAATAAATGGAAGTAATTTGGACTTCTGTATGCTTACAGAACAAGATCCAGCATTCAGTGTAGCTTTGTGACTCCTTGGAACTGCTTTGCATTATCTCAGTTTCTTTTCTTAAATGCTATTTTGAATTTTGTATTTAAAGAAATTACTGATGATGAAGTTCTCTACGTATGATCTCATCTGTGCTTCACAGATACATGAGAGCAGATCAGATTCTGGCTGGGTGTATATGTATGTGTGTGTGTATTTCTGTATATAGGGTTTTATCCAGTATCCTGAGTTCCATTAGAATTAGATGAATATCCCATATCTGATCAGGCTCTTCAACATGCACTAAATCATACAGAAATTGGTGATGGTGGCAATATTCCTCTAGTGTGTGAAATGCAGGTGGTAACTAAGACTACCTAGGTGTTCAAATAACTGTCAGCATCACCACTGAGAGTTACCAAAATGCCAAAAATACTGAGTTTACCCTCTGTCCATTGGCAGAGAGAACGATATCACACCAGTCTTGGATCATACATTCTGTGTGGAGCACAATGCCTTTGGGAGGATTTTACAGCATGAACTCAAACCAAATGGCAGGAATATTCCAGTGACAGAAGAGAACAAGAAGGAATATGTCAGGTATTGCAAACAGAAATATGTCCTGCAAATGTAGTGGGAAGAGGGTAGTAAACAGAACTTTCGTATATAGTGAAATTTAGAAAGTAAGTATTTTGGGTGGGAATTCCTGAGTGTTAAATGACATGAATGTTTTCACTGGGAGACCTGGGAAGATGAAGTTCTGAATGGTACTTTATTTTTTTTGTTGATGGTGCAATAATGAGTTGTTGATGGAAAAAGAATGGATAAGCACTTCTTTCATAATAAAAAGTGTGTGTATTAAAACAAAATCCTCTGTAAAATGAGCATTTTTCAAGTCTGCTGTAAAAATCCCAGTGTTGTCCATCTCATCACCCCTGACTTTTTCCTTCCTCCCGTAGATTGTATGTGAACTGGCGGTTCATGAGAGGAATAGAGGCACAGTTCCTGGCTCTGCAGAAAGGCTTTAATGAACTTATTCCTCAACATCTTCTCAAGCCTTTTGACCAGAAGGAACTCGAGGTATGTTTTATCCACGTGGATTATTGTTCTGTAATTTGTTTGATCCACAGTCAAGCACTGATTTAAAAAACAAAAAGCAAGCAAAACAAACAAAACACAAAATTTATTCCATTTTATGTACCAGAAAGCTGAGTATTTATTTAACCAAAACCTTTTAGGTTTATTCTAGACATTCTTTGGGTTGATATTATTGAGAGGGCTACTTAAACAGGGAAAGACAAATGCACCATGGTGTCTATCCAAGGACTAATGCTCAAGGCAGGTGGTCTGAGAATGAGGAAACACTGCAAGTTTGAGGAATTTTTGGCAAGACCAGACATGCTATTTACCCCAGAAACTGTTTTGTCCAATAACTTTTCACGCATGAATGTTTCTGCTTGCACACAGAAATTGGTTTACAGAAATATAAGAGCTGAGCATATAGAAAAGAAATTAATTTGTCTTCTTACCAAATCCTGAGGTGCAGAAAGCTACTTCTTAAACTAGTTCCTGTTACAGTAATTTTTCCTCTGGTTTTGATTCCTAGAAAAAATAAGACAACCTGGGGAATATTCATCATTTGTGGTATAGAAACTACGAGCTTTGTGCTAGTCAGTCATGCATTTTGGTTAATCCCACAGAGTTCTTGCATTCCATTTGCTTAAAAAGGTAGATTAAAAATCCATTAAATATTTCAATACTCTCCATGTCAGAACAGTCCCAACTCACCTGATGATGTGAGCAGGTGTAAGTGGGTGCTCTCTTGGTGGCACAACAAGGCAGCTGCTAAAGAGCAGGTCTCAGCAATTGGATCCTTACTGTGGAATATTATGGAAAATTTAAAATATGACACACATTTCATTTTGAGGGGTGAAGTTTGCTCTGTGCCATTTATTTATTGTTGCCAGAGGAGGTGGTTAAATGCATGGCCATAAGCAACTTCCTTATACAGTATTTTGCAACCTAGTTGGAAAATAACTCTGGAAAAGAGATTGAAGTGGTATGTCAGGTGTGTGTCAGAGATTCTCACAAATGGGGTCAAAAAACAGATGAAAATTTTCTGTAGTTTGTTGTAGAACAACAAAGCAACTCAGATGTTCCCATAAGCTGAGCAGGATTCCATTGTCACTGGCATTGGCACCTCTAGGACAGTCCTGCAGCAGGGCAGTGATGCTGTGCCACAACCTTACTCCAAATCAGTGCTGTGCCCTCATAAAGACAGGCTGTACCTTCCAGGGAGCACAGATTTAATAAAGCAAGTCTTGCATGGGCTTCTAATGCTGGTAAAGCACTGCTTGGGGTCAGTTTCACTGCAGTCAAACTGGAGATATTTACTGCCAGCTCTGTACTGGTCTGGAGTGTTACCTTGCACCAAAAAAGTGGGTGAAGCACCTAAACAATGCCAGGCTTTTTGACGTGGCTGGATGTGTTTTTATAACAGCAAACCTGAAATTACTCTGGACTTTAAAGCACTTCCTAATCTTTTAACAGCTGATCATAGGAGGCCTGGATAAGATAGACCTGAATGACTGGAAGTCCAACACCCGCCTAAAGCACTGCATGGCTGACAGCAACATCGTCAAGTGGTTCTGGCAAGCGGTGGAAACGTTTGATGAGGAAAGAAGGGCAAGGCTGCTGCAGTTTGTGACGGGCTCCACGCGTGTCCCACTTCAAGGTTTCAAGGCTTTACAAGGTGACTGATGTGGCGGCTGAGTTAATCTGTGGTTGGAGAGAGATAAAAGTGGTGTGGTATTTACACACCCCTTGTAAAATATCAGCATATTACTGGATAAGTCAAGCACTTGCAAACTTTAGAGCCTGAGAACAGTTTTATATTTGTCAGCAGCTCAGCTGCTGCTGAGCACTTTGGCTGTTGCTGATAGTGATGGAAGCTGGTAAATCTGTTACTGTGCAGTGCTTTGACTGCTGCCAATTGTGGCTCGTCAGTCTCTTACAGCTCTGTGCTCTGAGGTTCAAATCATTCCATGCAAATATACACGGGGATATATGGCTGACTAAGCTTTAAAGCAAATTTCTGAAAATCGTAGGTTTTTATAAAAAATGTGGCAGTGTCCTTGGCTGTTGTGATCTCCTGGTCACACTCCATTTATTAGCTGACAGTAAATTGATGTTGAAAATTAAAATACTAGCTCTGTTTTACAAGGAAAACCTTCATGCACTTAAGTATTTTCATTTTTGACAGTGCAGCTTCATTAATATCAAATTTAGCAGCTTTCCAAAATGCCAGTCTGTAAAATGCTTGTCACAAACAGCCCTATCTCTTCTGCCATCCCTTCATCAGCTGCAAATATCTCTACAGATTTAGCCTAGGACATACTTAGGCTTGCAGCTGGAACTGTAATTTCCTCTCTTGCCTTTTTATACGCAGCAAAATGCGTGTGTGTGAATGATGCTTTGTTGAAGTGCATTAACTAGAATGTCTGTCTAAGGTTCTACAGGCGCTGCAGGACCCAGACTGTTTACCATCCATTTAATAGATGCAAACACAGACAACCTTCCAAAAGCCCACACTTGGTAAGATGGAAACACCCTGCTTCCTCTCCCTTTGTCTTGATCTAAAGGAGTCATCTCTGTTTGTCCTGGGCAGGGGTTAGGCATGTGATACACATTCATGACTCCACGTGTGCTCTGTTAGCTTGGATATATCTGTACTCTGCAGCCAGCAAAATAATTTGCTTTTCTTAAAGCTTGATTTGTCTCCTATACTGTCTGTGGTTTTCATTTATTCCAGAGGTGATTATTCTGGGTAGTGAGACGTTTGTAAATTTATTTCTTTATTTCTTCGTTACAAAGAAGTGTTGTCGGATGTCGAATGTTGGAAGCTCGTGCTGTTGGTGCAGCATAGGCACAGCCTGAGCCCTTGCACGGAAATCTCACTCCATCAGAGGCAGGAAATGGTGTCAGCAGCAGCAGACTGTCTGCAGGCAGGGCAGGGAGTGGGCCTGCCTGATGTGTTGCTTTTTCTTGCAAGTCTCCTGCATCTGCCTCTTCCTCCTCATCCCAAACTCTGCCCTATTAAGCTGTGCATTCCTGCTGTAGAAATAGTTGTTTTTTTGTCTTGTCTCCTTTGGCCACTGAGGCAGCTGAGAGTTTTTACAATTTCTATCTATATGTAGCTTCTTTACATTTTTCCCCCAATAAGCACTTAAGATCCATCAATGTTTTGTTACTTTCCCTGCAGCTTTAACCGGATCGACATTCCGCCTTATGAGTCATACGAGAAGCTTTATGAGAAGCTGTTGACAGCTGTGGAAGAGACGTGTGGGTTTGCTGTGGAATGAAAAAGCAACCAAAGGAAACAGATGCTAACTCATGGACCACCAAATGAAGAGCTAGAAGAAGCTTGCTGTGAACTTCCTGCTAAGCTGTCTGAAACATCTGAACTCTGACAACTTAGAGATGGGGCTGTTTCCCTTCTGCCGCTGGTGGATTAGGGGGGGAGGGTCGGGGCTTTTCTTGGTGGTTCCCAACTCTATTTTCTCCCTTTTGTTACAATAACCCCTTCCCTCTTCTTCCATCCCCCCGAAATGAAATGCAGCCAAGTTCAGCATTTGGCTTTGGTTACACAGGATATTCTGCTAGATTGGTAACACATATTGTGATAGGGTCAGCGACCTGTGGGGCTTGTTTCATAGGAGAATCAAAGTGCATTTGAGAATGAGCTTAATTTGCTGAGGACCTGCAACTGATAGGTGCACCTGGTTAGTCTGTCTTAAATCAAGCTTGAGCCTTTGTAGAGTCCAGCAGGTGCAGAGTGTCTGATTGGCACCAAAATTTGAATTGCACATTTTAAACATCTGTTTAAAAAGTAAACTTCTAGCAGAAAATACCTCCATATGAACACTTAACTGAAAGGTAAAGAAATCCAAGTTCTGCCTTAGCAGGAAGCTCCCAGTGGAAGCTGTGGCTCACCTTGAGAAAAGTGAAGGAATCTGGGGCAGCTCAAACGGTATTGTATGATTTCTTTTTGGTTGTCTTGGCTGAAATCTAATTGTTTTGCACGTGAAAACAATTCTTTCCTCCTGCAGAATTACTTTCCATAGTTTGTTCAGATGTAAGTACCTTGCAGAGAAGCCTTGTGAGGAGGAGACAGAGGATAAAAATCCATTCAGTTCCAAAGCTGTGATTTCTGTGCCACTGTTTTACCCAAGATGTGTTTGTGTGACTTTAAATTCTAAGACTCACATGGAAATCACTAAAAGTTAAGTTAACAAAGCAATCTCCTGCTTCAAATTTTTTGGCCTTAGGAAAGGTTTATTTGGAGATTGAGGTAAAAGGGGAACTATATAGTGAAAGCATTCTAAATGTTACAGAAAGCTATTGGAAGAATTTATGACTTCAGTTCTGTAAGGATGAAAATTTCTCCAGAGAGCTGCATAAGGTTTTCTTTTCCAATAACTGAAACTAATATTGAAGGGTTTCTTCTCTAACACAGGGGTAAAGCAAATCCAATAGCTGAAGGTCTTGGTTTGAAGGACAGGTGTCTGCTGAGGAAGGCAGGAGCCTCCCTTGTGATGAAAAATGTAAGCCCCTTCCCTCCAAATTATTATAATTTTAAATTTAGGGGATTTCAGGCAAAGATATAAGAAACAGGAATGATAGTTCTTTACTAGTACATATAGTACTAGTAAATATAACAATAATACAGAAACACTGGCTTAAACTGACAGAGTCAGGATAGGACTGGACACCCTGTTGGTCAGGGGGGTGGTGGCAGTCCAATTAAATGGTGACTGCAGTCCTCTTCAAATGATAGATGTGGTTCTGATAAAGTGATCCTGTAAAGGGGTCTGGTCTTCCTCTGAAGGTCCAGTGGTCTTGGCTCCAGGGGGGGGAGCCAAGCATTCCTACCTGGATATAATCTGAGACTGGGAACACTGCAGGCAGCCTTTCTCCACTGGATTCCCACAGCAAGACCAGACCCATCTACACCACCACTGGACCTTCAGAGGAAAACTACTGATCCTTCTACAGGGTCACTGCTCCAACAGAACCCCATCTGTCACCCCAGGAGGACAGCAGCCACCATTTAATCAAACTGCTACCAGCTCCCTGACCAGCAGGGTGTCAGGTTCTATTCTGACTCTGTCAGTGGGCTGTTTTCCTTTTCTGTTATTTTTTTTTTTTTTTACTACTGCATCTTTATTTTAATTTCCTTAGTAAAGAACTGTTAGTCCTATTCCCATATCTTTGCCCAAGACCACCTTGATTCATAGATTATAATAATTCCGGGGTGGGGGAGTGGTTTGCATTTCTTTCCATTTCAAGGGAGGTTTCTGGCTTCCTTACCAGACACCTGTCTTTTCAAACCAAGACAGGGAGTTTTTTTCTTTGGCAAGCTTGATTTTTAGATTCATGACTGAAACACTTAACAGATGTTAAATTCATGGTATAGTGCATTGAAATTCAACTGTGGGCAAGAACCTGTCCTTAGGAGATGTCTACTAGAATACTTCTATTTTGTCTTTTTTTAAAATTGAATTTGGTAATAGCTTTAAACTGTGTTAGGACAGAAAGTAGACACTTGTCAAAACCCTGGCATCTTTCTCTGTTTTGTTTGTTTGTGGTTTTCTTTTTGCCATTGACCATAATTCCTGTGATTTGTTGTCAGGAGTCGCATTGGAGGTGTAAAATTGTACCATATTGTGAGATTTGCACAGGGTGGCTAAAGATGCTCATCCTGCAGGACTGTACAGGAGAGGCATATTCAGCCCCATGTTCTGTAGGGATCTTTTGGCACTTGGAGACCACTTTTTGCAGTTCTGGTTGTTGGGATGTGCAACTGTTAGCAGACAGCGTCCCTATGGTCCCAGGCTGAGTAGCAGAGTCCCCACAACCCTGGATTTTCCAAATTCCTTTGAAGTCAAACCTGTTCATAAAGTGTATTTAATCCTTTCAGTACGTTTTAATGTGCAATAAACCAGTCAGATAGGAAAAATGCAAAATGGATTATTGCCCAAAAGCTTTGCATGCAGTCCCATGTGGATTTTTCACTAAAAAATGTGTAAAAAAAACCCCCCCAAACCCAGATACTAAAGCACCCCCTTAATAAAAATCCTGTCACACCTGCAGCACAACTGGCTCAGTACAAACCAAGCGAGGTGAAGGGAAAGGCCCCTGATTTGGAGATCTATAGGTCAAGTAGCTTTATGTCAACGACCCAGTTGACATAAGATAGTTCCTAATGTCTTTGCTAGGTCAGTGTTTTATTGAATGCACAAAATAAGAATAGGCAAGGATTGTTGTTTCGAAAAGTCCGTCTGTTTTTTGCTGTATTTAAAAGCCCTTGTCAAGGTACCTCCTCCGTGCTGACAGTAACGAGAATAGGGCACTGTCTTTTAAATTATTTCAGTTCTCTTTTCAACAGCTTCACCACCTCTCCTGTCGTGTTGTCTTTGCAATTTTGTGCCACTTCAGTGATGACAAAGACAATTTTTGTCTTGTTCTGTACATGCATTTGAGGCAGGCCTTAAAGCAGGTTGGGTGGATGGAGGAGCAGCGAGAAGCGAGGCAGAACGGTTTCAGAGCCATGGCCTGTTTTTCCTGTGCCCAGTTCCAAGGCCAGGGAAGGACAAAATGCCAACAGGAGTTAGGATGGCTAGAGCCAGTGGCTCTCGGAGGTCTGGGATAACCTCAGCTGTGTGAATTTGTGTGTCCATTCCCACTCGGTCTGCCAGCACTTGAACTTGGTTGTTACTTCTCAAACTTGCCCAAAGAATCCCATCGAGTCCCGTGTTCATTCTGTCATTCCACGTTCCACCTTGTGCGCGGATACTCTTGGATCTGACCCGAAGGAAATACAGTGTGTCTGTCGTTCCTGTCCCACGGCAAACCCCGCAGCTGCTCCATCAGCAGTGCCCTGATAACTACTCCTCAGCCTCTACTCTACGCTCAGGGATGTAGGAAACCACCACTCTGCTCGTGTGTTCCAGCAGGAAGAAACGAGACTGTTGGATGGGTGTGAGTGTTCACTTGGGCATTATGTTAGACAAGACCCTGCTCCGAAAAGGCTGCTCGAAGCTCCAGACAGTGCGATCGGCGCTCGCTCAGCAGTTTGTCCTCAGTTCAAGTCGAGGTGGTTGTAAAATCCAACAGATTTTGTAAATTACTGATCCAGCCACTGGGCCCTCTGGAGCCAGTGCCCAGGTTTGGGGCCGTGTGGCACAGCAAATTCCCAGAAACACAGTATGGATCTGGTTTTAATCTGTTAATTTTTTTTTTGTTGTTGTTGTTGTTGTTCCTCAACCACTTTATAATGTATTTTTTTAATTTATTATTTTGTAATGTCATGTTTAAGTATTGCTGCTATCCTTGTTATTCTTCCCACTGTTTTTATTGCAGATTTATTTTGTGGAAGTTGTACACTAATGTTTCATTTTATGTCTAAATCAAAGTATTTAAAGAAATACTAGTTCTATTTAATGTGGTTATGGAACCAGCTGGAATAAACAGTGATTGTATAGTAGGCTGGACCCAGGAGGTCATGTTCATTTTTGTTACATATGCAATAAACTCACAACTTTAAACTCTTGGTAGCCACTGTTTTGTTTGTTAAAATATTTATGGGAACCGGAGGAAAAGAGTGGACAAAGTATCAAAATACAACTGATTTAACAGATCTATATGGACTGCCCAGATGAAAGTCCTCTGCAGGGAGAACACTTCATTTCTTTAATTCACCTTCATCTTTTTAACTTCTTCTCTAATTATTTGTCCTGATACTTTTCCAAACAAGTTTGCAGAAAGAAATTATAATCTCGCCCTTAATGAAAGCTGGAGAAAGATTGACTAATATTGATGAATCCTTGCTTTCCTCTTTGTTTTTTTCCTAATTAGTGCAGCTTTGCAAGTGGAGGACAGGAGTAAATCCAAGGATGGTGCTCAGTGCTGGTGTGTGCTGCAGCAGTGCCTTCCCTCCCTGATGCTGAAAGCTGAGGTTTCTTCTGGCCATAATTTGGTTTAATAAATGAATTAAAAAGGATGGAGCACAAAGAATATGCTTTTTATTCTTTGAGTAATTTCACAATATGAACAATACCAGCTGCTGTTGCCCACCCCTCGTGTTAGCCAGCAGGGGGGACTGAACAGTTTCATTACCTGGAGCAGGAAATCGTGTCAGTCCTTCAGTGCTCTGTCAAACACTGGCACTGCTGTTTTCTTTCATGACTACCTTTTTTTTTGGTGAAGTTTTCCTGATTTCTGTCCTTTTGGTGCTAAGAGAGAGGAGGATCCCTTTAGCCTGCTCCAGTGGGTGTGCTGTGCTGTAGAGGAGCTGCCCCAGGACTTCTCCACGACGTGACCCTCTTGAAAACGCAATTAAAACATTCCCATTTCTCTCAGGAAATCTTGCGCAGCTCAATGAATCGGCTGTCTCCTTTTGTGGCAGCTTGGCAAGTCACTTAAACCCCTCAAGTTCCATTTTCTCCTCTCCCTGCAGGACATTCCCAGCTGCAAACGCGGTGTCCTGGGGGGCTCCCTGTCACTCGCTTGACCTCCAGGATCACGCAGAGCTGCGGGGGACAGGGGGGACCTACACGGGACCCCCCCCAATTCCTGAGCACCCCAAAAAGTTCTGTCCCCGGGCCCCGCCCCGCACACACGTGCAGCCCTGGCCCCGCCCCCTCCCCACGGGAACACCGCCCGCCCGCCAGGGGGCGTGGCGCCGCAATGCCCGCCCGCCCCCTCTCTCTATGGTCGGTTCTCCGGGCCGAGCCCGCCCGCGCCGCCCGTCCCCGCGCGCCGCTCTGTCTCTCCCTCGCTGTGTCTCTATGGTGCGGGGCGGCGCGGTCACGTGGCGCGGGCCGGGCGGAAGCGGCGGGAGCGGCGGTTAAATGAAGCGGGGCCGGAGGGGCGGCGGGGCCGGTGAGTGCCGGGGTGACCCCTCTGTCCCGCGGAGCCGGTGAGTGCCGGGACAGCCCTGCCGCCCGACGGACAGAGGGGCCGCTCCGGGGTGTCCCTGGGCCTCGCCGGACTCCTCGCTGCGGGGTCGGGCGCTGCTCCCGGCTGGGGCCTGTCCTCAGGGACGGGTCGTTCCCCCCCCTCTCCCCGCGTCCCCTCATGGCCCGGTGTCCGTTCCGTCCGTCCCTCTTCCCCCGCGTCCCTTCAAGGCCGGTCCTTCCTCTCTCTTCCCGTCAGGGACAGCTCGTCTTCCCCCCCAGCGCTTTCCTTCAGGGACGGGTTCCCCGCGTCATCGTCCCCGTGTTCATCCCCCCGTACCTCTCCACTTTCATTTAGGGTCGAGTCCTTCGTGCTCGCTTTCCCTCAGGATCGGGGACACCCCCTCCCCCTTCAGCTCCCCTCAGGACTGGGTCCTTTCCCTCCGCCCTCCATCCCCTCAGGGCCGGTCCCGTCTCCCCCTTCCCGGGGTCAGGGGCTCCCTTCACCTCCGTGCACCTCCCCTGTGTCCTCCCGCGGCCCCGAGGGACACCCGGGGACAGGCGCTGCTCTCCGGGGGCTCCTTACGGCTGTCCGGGTACCCCCGGCTGGGTGTTTGTTATCGGGGATAACCCGGCGCCGGAGCTCCTGGAGTGAGGAGGGTAAAAGATTGTTCTCTTCTGACCCCTGTTCAGTGTGGGAGCACTCGGTGCCGTTGGGACATCGCGACATTTCAGGCATCTGCTGTGGGAGCCGCTGCAGGAAAGAAACCCCAAACACAGCTGTCCTCGGAGCTGAGGGATCAGTGTAAGAGATACTCATCTTCCTCCTCTTCTTTCCCTTCTCTATTGATCCAAGTGCCAGCCCGGCATGGTAGACAGAGCACAGCCTGGAAATGTTAATGTACACTGCATTCTTGTAATAAGTTTTCCTGCCCCTGGAGCTGACCTTGTTCCCCCAGATGGCTGGAGGTAGTTTGGGATCCCACCAAAGTCTTCTGAGGCTGAAGAGCCGTGGGGAAGTCCATCGTGTGTGTGTGTGTGTGTGTGTGTGTGTGTGTGTGTGATGAGAGGAGTGTGAGTTTGCCCGGGGCAGTGCTTTGGGGTGAACAAATCAGAGAGTCAGAAAGAGTCATCCCATGCATCCCCTCAGCTTTGCAGTTCTGCTGGCTGGAACCCTGGATGGATAATGGCTGCTTGCACCTGCGAGCCCAGCCCTGGAGGTTTTTCCTTTCATCTCATCTGTGCTTTATGACCTGGAGTCTTGTCTTTGAGTGTCCTCCAGTACCATACTTTAGAATCTTACTGACAGATGCTTAGACCAGTTTTCATACAAATAAGTTTAGTTGTTGATGTTTCTGTTCAGTTTCTTATGGTTTGGTTACTGTCCTGAGACGTCTGATGCTTTAAAAGAGAAAAGCCAATGTTGCTGCTGTGCACTTTTATTTCCATAATCCAGGCATGATGCTGAGGGACTAAATCTCGATGTCCATGTGCTTTTCAGAGCATTCCCTCTTGTATTTCCCTCTCTATGGAACAGCAGCAGTTCTAGAGAGTGTCTTGGTGGCCGAGAGGCACAGCCAGTCCTGGTCCTAAGACCTATGGGCAGATCTCTGTTTCTCTATTCTGTCTCTGTGGAGGTTGATTCCTCTTTCTTAACAATCTCTGCTCTCCCACCCGATGCACTTTGCAGCTGTTGCAGGTTTCCAGTGGTAGCAGTAGAGGGAAAGGCAGGTGTCCCCTGTCAGGCATTTAGACTGGCCTTTACGTGCATAGCTGATGTGGCCTCTCCTGCTTTCAGAGATGATGGCATGAGGGATTTTCCTCCAGCAACCTGTTTGGAAGGTGAGGCAGGAAATCTCAAACCCATCATTCTGCAGACCCAATTCCTGAGCAGATTCTGGTACGTCTCTGAACAGGTTCAGGGCTGTAGCAATGTGCAGCTCAAGCCATGTGGTAGAACCCATTTTGTTTGGGACTAGTAGGATTCCAGGGACAATTTTTAATTCCAGAAGTGTGGGATTTACTTTAATATGTGCTTTTAATTTCTAGGATGAATGCTGTGCAAAAATTCCACTGCCTTCCATCAGGCCTGCTGCAACTGTAAACACGTTAATAGATTTCATGTGCTGGATGTCTTCGTGGTGTGACTGGATGTTAATAAACAATCATCTTGACAGGAGTTTGTGCCTGGAACACCAAGACTTGGGAAGGGACTCAGACAGATTTCCTGAAGATCTGTAGACATTCAGGCTGCTTGGAGGTGGTGCACTGTGGTAACAGGCTTTCTTCCATCTCTTTTTCTTGCATCCTAGGATGTTTTCCTTCTGGCTGGCCTGGTTGCAGGCAGTCAGGGCAGGAACAGCTGTTCCTAGAAGAACATTTGGGGCAGGTGTTACTGGTGATAAGGTACAGTCTGGATTCCAGCAGGGTGCTGGCAGCCTGTTCCAGGGCTGGAGTTTCAGGAGCTGCCTCGGAAGCCCAAATTCCGGGGTAGCCCAGTGCTTTGTCTGACTGAGAATGCAGTGGGCGTTCCTGCCGCCGGCGAGACTTGTGCTTTGAAATTGGACACAAATCACTGAAGAGTCCTGTGGCAAGAATAGGTGGGGCAAACACACAATTCCGGCGGCTCTGGCGCAGCTGGAGAGAGACAGGAAGCATATCCCAGGGGCCAGGAGCTGATTAGCAACCTGGAATAGCACAAACCTAAGTGCAAGAGACGTGGAGCCCTTCGGGTGTTGTTTAGTGCCTGCTGGAAGAAGCTCCCATTCATTAATTTGGAATGGGTGTCTTATTTTTATTTATATCTTTCTAAAGCCATTGTGAGTGGTTTACTGTGTCTGAGCGCCAGCAGTGCTGGGTGTTAGGGCTTGCCACAAGCTACATTCTTTCTGGGACAGTCAGAGCTGCACCACTAATTCCTCTCATTGGAAGTTCAGGGTTGTTTTGGTTTTTTGCAGATGGATTTGATCTGGAGATATTTTAGGACACCCTTTAAATTACTGAATTTGGACATCATCGTAACTACTTAAAGACGAGGCATCAGCAGTCTCCAAAGCCTGTGTGTGCACTGAAGTGATGGTGGGGTTTCAAGCTGCTTCCTGTAACTGGAATCTCAGTAGGATCCATCCCAGTGGGGATAGGTGCCTTTTTAAATACAGCAGAAGGTGTGAAACACACAGCTGCCTGGGGATAGCAGCTGTCTCCTGGGAGATAAGGTCATTTATGTACAGGCTGGGAGTTCCTGTGTTTGAAATGGAGCTGAATAACGGGGCTGGTCAGCATTATTCCAGAGTAGTTTGTTTTTTTTTTTAAGCAGGTTACTAGAAATGGGAAATCGAGGAGAGGTAGGCAGAGAAAATAGGAAAAAGAAGGGGGGAAAAAGCCACTTAGCAGTGTTCTGGTGGCTCGAATAAGTTATTCTTGCCAAAGCACCAAGATGAGAGATAATAAGGAGTGCCTCACTGAGCTGGGATAATCTTGTTCTCAGCAGCCTTCATGTCACTTTTATAGAATTTCAGGTTTATTTTGGACTATCTCGGGAGTGATGTTTTTCCTCTGGGTCAGTGCTTAAGGGCTTGCAGTGGTTTTAAATTCGTAACGATCCTTGAGAAAGCTTAATTCCTGAGGATGGGAAATGATATTCCTTCTGAATGACACCTCTCTCCTAATTACCAACCCTGCTGTGGTTCCCTGCCTGTGTTCATGAGGGGAACTGTCAGTGCCTGATTAAGTGGAAAAAGATTGGGCATTAGGGAAAGATTTCAACGTGGGGCAGCTCCTACCCTGAGCCACAATGTCACCTCGCAGTGTTCCTGACCCAGGTCTGCAGGAATTTAAATTAAATATGTGGCTTCCTCTCTGGCTTTAGGGAGCCCCACTCCTGTGCTGATGCTGGTGGTGCCCAGCTTCTCCCCGGGTGAGTGTTGGAGACTGTGGTTGCCCCTCATAACAAGAAGCAAAGTTGATGAGCTGAAATAAAACTGTGGTGGGGGGGGGAGGTGTCAGGGTGACCTGAAGTGTTTTCAGTTGGCCTTGGAGGCCAAACGTGGTGTTGCACACCCTCAGCCTGCTCTCTCCTGAAGGAGGCCAAGCTACTGTTTGCATTACTCAGAGAACCATTTGGATGGGATCTGTAGAGTCATCAGATGCTCTGCAGTACAAGGTGGTCGGGATCTGCGCTAGCTGGAATCTCTTTCTGGGTGAATATAAGAATGAAAAATGGCTTCATGTAATAATGGTTTGTCCAAAGCACTCCTCACACAAGGCTCCTGTCCTGCTTTATCCAGTCTGACATGCTCTTACTAAGCTGTGGGCAGTGCTCCTGTTATTTCTTGGAGGAAAGCAGGCCTTTGCAAAACCAGAGTGAGGTACAGATTTACACTTCTACTTCCAAATCCCCTCCCAAAGACATGATGCATTTTTGTGTGATGGAGGGAGAAGGAAAAGCTCTCCCTCAAGATGCTTCAAAGCAAGATGATGCTCGCAGAAGATTTTTGGTTGAAGGCCAGTCTTGGAGGGAGCACTAGCCCATGTACCCCTGGCAAGTGCAAGCTCTGTTGGGCCCTTGAAACACATTTCAAGGGGTTGGCAGAGGGAAAGACAGCAGTGCTGACAGCTGCCTGCAGCACAGCCATGATGCTGCTGAAGACTTTCCTCCTCTCCCTGCTCTGCTGTCGTGTGCTGAAATGCAATTTGAGGGAGATGACAGCAGCAGCATAATGGGGAGGCAGGAAAAGCAGCTCTTTTTTTTTCTTTCAGGAAACCAAGCGAGGTAGGGCGTTTAATGCCTCCTGTGCTGCTGGGATTTCCAGCTACGGATGAGCAAGAGCTGGGAGCAGTAACTTGGCTAATGTCAATAGTTATCTGTAGATTGTTAAAGCAGAATCCTTTCATACTGAAGCAGGCTTCATTGTGTATCAACTGGGAGGTGCCCTTGGATCTGCCAGGACTAGCACAGACCAGCTCACAAGGGCTGGAATGCACCTCTGCCTTGGACACAGTGTCTGGAGAGTGCTCCTCAGCTCAATGTGTTTGTGTTTATTTAGCAGTTTGTGGCTGTTTTTACTGACCCTCCAGCCCAGGTGGTTAAATAATCTGTCTGATATTGCAACACCCAGGAAGAGAATTTCTGTTCCGCTGTGAGGATTCACCTGGTGTTGGACACGAGTGTGTTGACCAAGGGTGGGCACAGGATTCACTTCCTGAAACAGTCTGCCCTTAGCAACTTCTCTGAGTGCAGCCTGTGTAATCTCCAGGCTGTGGCCTGCGGTGGTTTTTGTAGTCCTGTGTCTGTGAAATGTTTGTTTGCTTTGGGATTAGTGGGTACCCTACAGTCTCATTAATCTCCAGGACTATGGACCTGGAGAATTAATGCACAGCTCTTCTTTCCTCGCTTTTTAGCTCATAATTCATTAATTTGTGAACTTTAGTAGTCTCAGAAGGGATTCATGCTGGATGTGGAGCATCTCTAAATCCAGACACCATCTAGTTTCACTGTTTTCTGTTGTGATACAGTCATACTTACCTCAAATGCAGCCTCTTTGCTTTTCTGCTATTTTAGCATACACACAGTGACCACTGCCACGTGACATGGATGAAGTCAGGCTGGACAACTGTCATGAGCCTGGAAGACTGCCCTGGGTTTTCACTGCTGAGAGTTTGCTGGGCTGGAATTGGCTGCAAGGCTACACGTGGCTGTAAACAAAACTAAACCCAGTTTTACAATGTTGCTGGCTGGAAAATCTTTTGACAAGTGGTCATCTGTGGTGCTGGAGCAGTAAGGAGGTAGTTGCAGTTCTTCTCCTCCTGCAGCAGTTGTTGGGTGCAAGAGGCAGCTTATTTTTTACTCTTTACAGCAGAAATTGTTGCAGAGCATGGATTTGCTGCTCAGGTGTTGCTACCTGTCTTGCAAGGTTTCTGTCGGTGTTTTACTCCCAGGAGGTAAGGCCATTTAAGACTTATCACTGTGAGCTTGGCCTGTTGGCCCAGTCTAGCTCTAAACTGGCTCTTATATATATTTAAACCCTTAATTGATTGTGTAAAAGCATCTTTCAAAGTGCCTGACCTTGCAGTAAGAGCATGTGTAATTTGAGTGTTAGGGATAGGCTGTGGCTGTATCAGCTTAAGCTGCAGTTTTAGATCTTCCCCCTTCTTGCAATTTATTTTACCACCTGAATTCTGTTCTCCCAATTCCACCTTGTGGAGGGGATCTGATCTGAATCTACAAAAACGTTATCCAGTGCATTTCCTTTCAAAGCTGTAAGAAATGCTGAAGGAGCTCAGTGTGAGAGGAGGAGACAAGCTGTGTATGGGAACATGAGCATCCTTCACAGGTATTGAAGTGAAACCCTTCTGAACATGAAGCCACAGCTTCTGGCCACTGACCTTTGGAGTTGTGGCAAGTGCAGATGTTTAATGTTGCCCTAAAAAAGGGCATGGCTGTTGTGACCAGAATGTGACCTGTGAAGTCACTCTTTTTGGAAGTCCCTCACTCTGGGATGTTTGACCACCTGCAAGGGTTGGTGGCAGGCTTTTGAGTCAAGAGTTCTCCAAATGCTGTGCAGATTGACAGAGACCTTCTTTTGCCAAGGTGGGCTGCTGCAGTAAGTCAGGTTTTTTTCCCTGTGTGCCACCTCAAGGTCAAGTCTCAGCTTTTGTGCTGTCAGCAGCTTTGTGAACGAGGTGAGGTGTGCTGTGCTTGAAAGCAAAGTTTTTTGTGATAAGTTCAGGTCACGTTTAAAATAAAATACAAAAATACCCCCTTTCCTTCCACACTTTTTCCTGGTGGTGCATTATGCTTGTAATTTTTTCTGGAACACAGCTTCCCACGTGCCTCTTAGGTGGTTACCTGGATGTTGGTCTCAACATCCAGGACGCCCTCAGAGCCTATCAGTTTAATTTTTCAAGTTCTCTGGCTGCTACTGGAACTAAACCTGACTCTGTGCTTTCCAGCCCCCTTGGTTTTGGTCTACTTATCCCTCACTGCTGCTTTTCACAGCAGTTGGCTGGTTATGTGCAGCCTGGTTCTCCCTGCTCTCTGTGCCCCTGCACACAGGGCTGTGAGCTGAGCAGGCTGCTGGTTGCTCATTAGTGTGAGTGTCACTGCCACTGCCTGTCCCAGCAATCTTAAATCCCTTATTTCTCTTTCCTCTCCAGTGAAAACAGTGCTGAGATGGGAACCTGAATGCTCCTGAAGACGTTCATCCAACTTGTTAAATAACTACTTAAAAGGTTGCACTTGGATTTCTTTGTTCTGTTAAGCTCTTTAAAGTGGCATTCAGGATCCCTTAAAAAAGAAAAGAGGCAGGAAAACTACTGAGGATTTGGAGAGGAAATGTTCTGTCCTTTCTCCTGGAGGGACCTATGAGGTACAAGTAACAGAGGAGCACTCTGCTGTATATCCTGGGGCTGAAAGGGCATTTATCTTGCTCTTTTCCATGTGGCTGCTGGCTTTATGGAGAAGACAGCTGCAATTAATGCTGTGTGGAGCTGTGGCAGGTATGTGCAGCACCTGGGGGTTTGTGGATTCCAGCTCTTTAAACCCACTGGTGTCTGAAACTCAGTGCTGATCAAAGTAGCCCCTGGCCTTTCCCTGGAAGGGAAGGGACATGTGAGGTCAGGGAAAGAAAACTGGAAGTAAAACCCACTCTGGAAGCAACAGAACTGCAAATCACATGGTTTCACATGCTCTTCCATTCATCCCCACCCTTAGAGCACAAACCAGAACAAATCAGTTCTTCTAAATGATGGTTTGGGAGATAGGCTGTGAGCAGAGCAAGTCTGTAGGCCTGTAGCCAAGTGCTGAGCTGCTGGTGTCTGAATTATTGCATCAACATGAAATGCCAAGCTGGCACCTGTGTTTGTGATGTGGGAGGGAGGTTTTGGATTTAGGAGATTACGCTGGATGATCTTTCACATGCCAGAAGTCTGAGACAGGCAGAAGAGTACTGCCTTTTACAGGAACTAACTCCAGGGACACCCCTTTCTTCCTCAAAACCTTGATTTTTCACTTTGTTCTTAAAATGAGCTGCTCAAGGCAATGGCATTAACTCTCCAACTAGAACTTGTAGATTTAACTTTTTTTTTCAGGACTCAGTTGGATGGCAGGGAGGGGGAATGACAGATCCAAAGGCCTCCACCTCTTGTGTAGAGAGTAGTTTTTTACATGCATTAAAACGAGGAGTCTCATGCTGGTCAGGGAAATGGGATGATATGGAGCTGTTATTTGGCAGAGGGACTGATGGGGGTCGTGGGAAGGCACTGAAGTGTCCAGGAGTTGACCTTGATGCCAGTCACCAAGGAATAGCTCAAAGGAATGGGAAACTTTAGTTTAAATTGCCCAGTTTTGGAAAATGAGTGCAACTGTTCCAAAACAGTCGTACATTTTAGAGAGTAGCTCACAGAGCTGATGTTTTGCTAGGGAAATGCAAATATTTTGCAGGTTTGGGAAGGAAAACTGGTGCCAGTGTATGTGACCAGCTGTTAGGTGAATTAGGTAAATCTGGATACATTTCTTTCCTTTGTGTTTTAGATAAAATTGGTGATTGGGTACTTCAAACAGTTAGGATTAATAATTATGATACTGTGACCTTAATGACTTGAGCTGCAAGTAAGGTTGATGAGAAGTCTTGTGATGTACAGACAGCCAAGATGTTTCCTGTAAGTCCTGAGCAGGCTTAGAAAATGGGGAAAAATCTAGTTGGGAATTTGAAGCCAAGTAATCCCTAAATATCTGCTCTCTTGATTGCTCCTGAGTAAGCAATTTTGATTAGCCTGGAGCAGTGACACTGAGATGTAGCCTGTCCTGTGTTGATCTGTAGCCTGTCTTTTTGGAGTATCTCCTGATGTGCTCTTTGGTCACACTCCTGACTCTGCAGCTGCCAGTGGTGAGCCTGGGAGGAAAGGGCATCGCTCCCTTCAGTGCTTTTCTCCTTGGCTAAGAGAGGGTGAGGGGAACTTTTGGGAGGTAACTGGAAGCTGTGATTGCTGCCAGATTCATTCCTCTTTCCCATCTTCATTCATGACCTGCCCTGGAGCTGCTGGGGCCAGCTGCAGGCTGGTGTGGTTTTGGAACTAGTGGTTGCTCTACTGGGATACTTTCTGAACGGTGTGTGTTGGCTGTCTTGTCTGTGAGGGAAGGTGAACATTCACGTTGGATTTACTTGCCACAAAATACTTCTTGTATTATATTGTATTTTGTTTTGGTGTGGTGAAACCAGTTCTGTGGCTTTCTGCCTTAGAAATGTTACCTGACTCTCTTGATTGTTCATTTCAGTTTCTGTTCCTTGATTTTTCTCACATCTCAGGAGTTCTGTCTTCCTCTTCTCAGGGAGTGTATGCATTTAAAATCGTGTGGTAAACCAAGCCAGCTGCTAATGTGGGAAACTCTTTGGGAATACTTTGTAACTCACTAGCCAGTTCTGTTATTAAATGATCTTCAGGTTTCTCTTCAGCACACGCTGTGGGTCTCAAAATTGGTGGTAGAGGTGCGTGTTCTTGTCAGAAGGTTACCCCTCCTCTGTGCTCCTGAGAAGAGCTTTTGGCCAATACCTGTAGCAGATTGTGCTGCTGGAAAACAGGTGGTCTTTCCTGTGAGCCACTGCCTTCAGAGGCCAGGGTAAGCCTTTTGGGCTGGAATCAATGCTTTTTCCACTTTTCCCAGGCTTGGAACTGAGCAAACCTGCTGGCAGGAGCCCTGCTGCAGCCCTATGTGTTGACCTCTGGCTCTGTCCCTTTGCAGGGTGTGAGGCAGTGGCAGTAGCTGCCTTGTGCATAGCAAATAGGATTTGTGCCCAGCAGTTCTTGTTGGGCTTATGATCAGGGGATTTCTAATTTTCAGTTGGGATGATGCTGCTTAACATGATCAACCACTGTTAAACTCCCTGCTTTTGCTCAGTGCCTGTTACAAGGAGCAGCCCCCAGCAAATCATGAACCCTTTGAAATGTTTCAGTGAAATGCTTGACAGTAAGTCAGGCTGGTTTATTTCCCTTCTGTTGTGCTTTTTTTATTTCTTTTTTTTTTTTTCCTTAAGGACTGAATTTTTAGCTTTTCATTTTGGTGGTTGTCACAAGCCCTGCATTATTTAAGTAGCTTGTTTTAGCAGCTTGAAATGAGCCAGAAATTCACCTTGCTTGCAGGCTACCAGCAGACACGTTTGCTGCCCCCAGGCACAAAGTAGGAGTTGATGCTCTTCTGTCAGTGTAGGTGAGCAACAGTGGTGTTCTGTGTGGGGGAGAGGCTAAAACATAGTGATTTGATGTTGCTGACATCTCTTTCAAGTTGCTCTTTTTTATTTTCCCTCCCCCCTGTTCATTTGAGATCTCAGTTCCTACCTCCCCTGCTTTCTGTCTAGTCCTGTTGCCTTGAGCTGGAGCCAGACAAGAGCACTTTGAGTCTCGTCCCATCTTGGGTATGTGGGAGTTCAAGATTTCAAATGCTGTAAGTGGGGGGAAAAATACATCACACTGTGAGAAGGGGGGGGGGTCTCCCCTTGACTGTCAGTTTAAATTCCAGCACCATCTGAAGATGCTCATCACAGCACAAATGTGGGGTGGAGGGAGCAGATTTGAGTTCTGCTCCAGTTACTGCAGTCCAGAAACGCCTTCATATATCAGGAGATTAAATATATGCACAGCACCGATGGTGGCTATTTTTAGGTTAAGCTAAAAATATGTCCTGTGGTGTTTAAAAGGATTTTGAATGGGTTTTGGAAATCCTTGTGTAAGCATTCTGTGTGCTCCTGAGACCTGCTTCACCTGGTAGCAGCTGATCCCTTGCCTTGTAGTAGTGGTTGGAAGCTGTGGTTTTGTGGATGATATTTTTGCATGTTTGAGGAGCTTGTCTGGGAAGTCCCTGTGACCTCAGCTGTCAGTCTGAGGTCTCATCAGTTCTGAGAACTGTTAAACCCAAGGCCCTGGTAGGCTCTGGTTTTCCCAGTAGCTGTTGTGTTAATGTGTTCTTCTCTCAATTCACTGTAGGAGAAAACCATAATAGGGAGGATTTTATTGTCTGCACAGTGAAACAACTTGGGTGTGCTGTGTCAGAGGGTGGTTGGGCACTGACCAGGCTCCCCAGGGAGTGGGCACAGCCCCAGGGCTGCCAGAGCTCCAGGAGCATTTGGACAACGCTCTCAGGGACAGGGTGGGATTGTTGGACTCTAATCCTTCTGGGTCCCTTCCAACTCAGGATATTCTGTGACTGAGTTATGAGTACATAGAGTAATTTAGAGGTGAAACTGGGAGGGACCACATCTTCAGCCTGGTGGGTCCTCACTGCACAGTCAGTGGGTGTCTTAGAAGTCATGATGAGAATTTTGTGTCACCTGGATATAGGATATATATCACCCTGCTATAAGGGTTCAAGTCCCAAATTCAGCTTGATGTGCTGTGGTGCAAGGTGGGAGCCTTTTTAAGAAAAGAAGAAAAACTAAAACGCTTGGAAAGTGTTTATCTGACTGCTTTGCTGTTAAAACAGCTCTAGTTTCCTGTCCTTGACTGTATTACAGAAAAGCTGATGGGCATAATAGAGCCTGCTTATAGGTAGCCTTATTCTTTGTCTATAAATAGGCACTGAAATCACTGAGGTAGTGTGGAATAGCTTCTTTCCATCTGTCTTCCTTGCTTTTTTATTATTGTTTATATAGGGCAAGACCCCAGGGTGGCTTTGATCTTGTTACTTCACATTCTTGGCGGCCTGGTGCTATAAACATGAATAAACTTCTTATTCATGCCACTAGATGGAACTGGCCCATGCTTATGGATATTTGTTTAAACTTCAGCTCTGTACTGAGTATTGACAAAATGAATTGCTAGTTCTTGGTGGAAGCTTGGCTTTTACACTCAAAGCAGGGCTTTATTAAGCTGCTTGGGTTTTTATTCAGTCCATTTTGAAGTAGGAAGAATTGCCAGTTCTTTCCAGCCTTGGCTTTTTTTGTTGCTGCCTTGACTGTGTATTAGTTAATGCTATTTATTATTTTCCTGCTTTTAAACCACCGAGTCTTTTGGTGATGTGTTCACACTTTCTTGTATAGAAGTGCAGATAATTTCTTTTTTTTTAATCCCAAATTTAATTTTAGATTATTCCCCATACATCTTTCTTGCTGCTGAAGGTTGAAGTGTGTGATTTCCTCTCTACAGGAACCAGAGTAGCCCATAGAAAATATGACCTTGGTCTTGTGGCTTTATCCATCATGCTTGGATCTGAGCAGCTGGGGTCTAGCCAGCATTGGACAAAGCACCATTTGAACTGTTTGGGAGAAGATTTTTTTCCCTTTTTTTGGTGGCTGTGCTGAGCATTTGCAGTGTCACCCCACGGTGAATTAGCCAGCCCTGCTAACACACCACAAGTCCTTGGAGGGGAGAAATAACCAACCACTCAGCTTTGCTTGGAGCAACAGATCTGAGCAGACACCTGTCCAGCCCTGTCTGCACCACTTGATGCCGCAAGGGCTGATTTGTGGCTCTCACAAAATGTCCTCATTCCTCCCCAGCCAGTCTCAGGATGATCCTTTGCTGTGTTTGCTTGACAACCTTGGCCATGCTGGGCCTCTCCCTGCTGCTGTTTCTGCACCTTTTATATGGCAAGAAATGATTCTGTTTGCTGAAGGAGTCAGCTAAGGATGGGAAAGTGCTGTGCAGGGCTAGGTGATTGCTATTCACAAGTACCAGGGAAAATACAACTGTAATAATGTGGATGTGACCTTTTAGAAAGGCCAGAGTTTGTACAAGTTTTCACTTACAGTGACCCAGCTCCTGAGCTGCAGCTCCAGCACCTGCCTGTGATGGTGGAACAGCACTTCCATCCATTCTGGCAAATATTTATTTCTCCTTAAAAGGCAGAAGATGAACAATCTAGAGGAAATACCCCCAAAAACTTGCGTTTAGGTGTTTTCAAAACACCAGTATGCCCACGATTATCTTGGAGCTGCTTACTGGAATTTGGATGTGCTACTGTGGTGTCAGTGCTCAAATACAGGGGCAGTTGCATATTTGTGGTAATGCTGGTTAGAAGAGGCCTCTTGCTGTTCCCTCACCAAATTTCCCACTCAAAATTGGACCATCACCAGATCAAGGATCAGGTGAATGTGGCTGTTTGTAGACAAGCCTTGAAATCTTTATGCTGGAGGTTCCCTCTGAAGAAGGTTCCTTCAGGCACTAAGCCCGTGATGCTGGGCTTTTAAAAAATTTTTAAATTATACATTTTAATTTTTATTATTGTATCTTGTGCATCTGAATTAATTTCTTCATTTTACTGTCCTAGCTGCAAATCCTCTTCCCTGCAGAGGAAAGAAGTTAAGTAGAATTACTGAGGGGGAATTTATACTTCTTTTGTGAACTAGCAAACAGGATTTTATAGCAGACCCACCATTTTCTTCCAGCTTATGCATCAGTAAATATTTAATAGTACAGATTCTTCTGTGCTGCAATAAGGAGATGAATACTTTCCAATTAAAAAAAAAAACCTGTTTCCACCTTCTAGTGGTCAAATTTTGTGCTTGGAGTTCCTGTATGTATTCAGCCTCTCTGTGATGATGGGAATGGAGAGCTAGAAGCTGAAAGCATAAAATGAAAACCTCTTGTTTAGTTTGCAGTGATTCCTCTGACCCCCTAATCCTGTTTGGGAGCCTCTTGGCCAATTCATTGTGCCTCTCTGAGAACAGGTGGAGGTAGCAAAGTTTAGTTCCAAAAAGCCCAGTCCTGTGAAGGAACCTGATTCCTGTCATGCTCTCCTTTTGCTGTGAGAGCAGATGGTGTTTCCTGGAATTTGGACCAAACCCTCACTGTAAATCAGGGAAATCTCTTCTTTAAAATAGCAGATGGTGGTAAGGAAGTGTTCTCTGGAATGTTCCTGTGCTGGTTCACAGTGCAGGCACAAACCACATGCTGGCACTGCTCTGCCTGGGGTGCGGCTTCCTTCTGACACGCCAACAACATGGGGGTTGTACAAGTGAGCTTGGAGCATCTCTGGTGGCTCTGAAGTTGTGCCTCAGCTTGGCAGCACTCAGGGAATTCAGGCTGGGATGGTGGTGTCCCTGTTGACTGTTCCCCTCAGGGCTGTGCTTGACTTCCCTGGCATTAAGTGTGACAGGGATGGTTGCAGTGACATCACCTGGGGGTGTGAGATGCAGGTGGATGTGGGAATGCCCTGGAACAGCTCAGGCAAGGGGATTTTGCCCCTCTCACCAATTGATGGTGGCAGAAACACCACTGTGTGGGTTGGTGCATTGGATTTTGGTTGGAAACAAGACAAGATCCACATATTGGGGAAGTTTGAGTCCTGCTTGGATGGAACTGCATCTCTCCTCCTTTTCCTCTTTTTCTCCTGGAGCTCCTCCAGGGAGACTCCTCAGGCCTCACTGCACACTTCAGTCAACTGTCTTAACTCTTGGAACACAAGATAACAAACATCTCCTTTCAGGTCCTCAGAAGGGGCACAGAAAAATACTCATGTGGAGAGACTTCTGGGAGAGCCAGGAGAGCTCCTAGCAGCTAAATCCTGGAAAAAAACCCCTTAGGGTGAATCTGAGTTTGCCTGACTCCCTTGTGGTTTTATTTTACCTTCCAGTTCCTCATGTGAGCCTGTCTGCCATGCTGGGGCATTGACACTCTGGGGCACAGCTGTTTAAAAATGGCAGAGAGAGGTGGGAATGAAGAAGTGATTAACTTGAGCAGCTTCAGCAATCACAGAGGGAAAGGTGAGTACTGATTTGTGCCTGTTTCCAAAACACTCTTGTCAAAGTCCTCCTGAGCAGCAGGATTCACAGACACTGAACTTTCAGGGAACTGCTGGAGGTCTGTTCTGCCATATCACACACTACTCTGCTACACTGACTTAGCCACCTACAGAAACTCTTTTATGTTATGCAAGCATGCTAAATATTTGGCTCTTGTCTTTCTCATGTTGTACTGCCTCAAGGGAGATGGCTGACTTCTTGGGAACACTGTGTAGAGGTGTTTCAGCAGATCAAAAGAGGATCCATCCTTCTGAGAACCCCACTGGAGACAGGCTTACCCTAAATTTGTGCCCTCACAGAGCTGTGTGCATTGGCACCCATTCCCTCAAGGGTGGAATTCAAAATGACGCTTTCTCTCTGTGCCTGAAAGGTGATAAATGAACACTCATGCTAAAAGATTAGCCAAAACATGTCAGATTTTAGGGAAAGCATAGTTATATGTTCTCTGGGCAGGACAGAAACCCTCTATTTCTGCCTTGACTATCTCCCCTGTGTTCCAGCAGCTGTGTTGAGTAGCATTTATATTCCATTCTTGACAAACCTTGAGGCACAAGGTTGTCATCTAATAGCAGGATATCTTCTGCACCCACAGCCACAGGCCTTATCTTGGCCCTGCATAAGGTACTCCTGTAAAGTCTCACTCTTTCAGAAGAGGCTGAATTGCATCAAGACCCTTATCTCTCTGCAAGAATGCACTGCACTTGAACAAATGTTCAAGAAAAAGAAAAT
This sequence comes from Parus major, assembly GCF_001522545.3. NCBI lineage: Eukaryota > Metazoa > Chordata > Aves > Passeriformes > Paridae > Parus > Parus major. Next base: position 12,976,197 of record NC_031783.1, on the reverse strand, counting down.
GCAATGTCCTTGAGATACTGAAAGTTCAGGATTTTTCTGCAAAAGTATTCCCTACATGCCTTGTTTGTGGTAACTTTTGCAGCAGCTTGACTTGTGTTTGGGGTAGAAGATTCTTTGTGTCAGTGGCTGTCCCTGCAGTGCTGTTGTGGTGAGCTGAAGCTGTGCAGGTGTTTTGCTGGAGGCTGAGGGATGCAGGAGTGGCTGTGACAATGCCTTGCAAAGGATTTGGTGACCTCTGAATGCTTCTTCCTGCAGTGCTAACAGGAAAATTGCTTTCTCAGATGTTTCAGTGCTACATGTGCCCTGTAATTCCAGTTACTTACCTGGAGCCATCAGCTAACTTTAACTTTACTTACTCTTCTGCAGACTGGATGAACCACAGAGATGAAAGTCTTATCATGATATCGGATTCCTCAGATGAAGATCTGCCTTTGCTGCTGGAATTGCCAGAAAAGCAGCAGACTGAGGAAGATGATGATGATGATATTGTCATCTTAGCACAAGTAAATTTTCATTGTTGTAGCTGCTGTATTCATGGCCTGTATAGCTGTGCCTTGTGCAAATGCCTGATGCATTCTTCTGAGTCCTCCCTGCTTATAGCAATCTACTTAGGATGTCTGAAACAACAGAGAAATGATGGCATCTTGCTGGCTTAATTTAATCATATTTTGGGCACAGGAGGGAAGAACCAGACTGTGGAAGTGCATTGTGTAGTTTAAGTTCTATTTGATGAAAGTTGTAGCTCCCATAAAGTTGTCTGCCTGAATCCAGCAAGGTGGGGTGCTTTGCAAGAGGACTTGATCTTCCTTTGAAGGTGTTTTCAAACCATGCCTTGTTTGATTTGTAAATGTACTTTGTATGTTTTATATTCCTCTAGGCTATTTGCATTCATGTTGGGCTGTTGCAGAAACTGATATTTTTTGCAGCATTTCATATCTGTCTTATATTGAGAATATATTCCACTTTCCTGTTAAATTAACCAGAAGTACTGAGAAAATGGGTTGCAAAGCTGGCCTTTCTGCTTCTTAGTTGAAAACAGCAGCAGAGAACACTCGGGCTCTGTTGGCATACAGCAATCTGTCTGCCAGAGGCAAGAACAAGGCCAGAGATTAATGTTTGGAGCTTTGGTTCCTGCCTGTTTAAATAAATTGGTGAGAACACAAATATGTCATCAGTTAGTTCTTCCTTCCCAGACTGTTTTATTGGAAGGGAAGTGGGTACCAAGGTGAGCTTAGGAAATTATTCCATTTGCCAAGTCCTGTTCATCCCCGATTCTGCCAAAGGTTCTCGTAGCACCTGGGGAAAGGCTGATGACACAGATATGTGCTGAGCAGACTGTTTATCAGTTTCCCATCAGAAGTTTTCTTAGATGCATTAGTATCTGGAGCAAGGATTCTGACATGCAAACAAGAATTCCTACTTTCTCTTCTTGGTGTCCTTTTCAGACCTCAAAGCATCAGCAGCCTCTGCGTCCCAATGTCATCAGACCTGCTGCTCCATGGCAGGGTGCAGACACTGTGGGAGAAGGAGGATCTAAAAGTGCTGTGGAGCTTTTGAGCACAGGCCTGCGGGATGAGCAGGATTCAGCTCTGCCCTGTGAGGGAGACGGGAATAACCTCATGGTGGAGAGCAATGCTGGACCAAGCAGCAAGGAGAGTGTGGATGTTGTCCTGCAGCAGCCTGGACCATCTGAGCTGAATGGTCCCAGCTTTGAACTTACAGGTAACCAGGAGCCTGGCCCAAGTTTGCTGCCACTGAACAAGATGAGTCCACAGCCTGCTGATAACACAGAAACCATTAGTCTGGAGAATGCAGACCTTCCACCTCAGCAGGAAGAAAGGATGGAAGCTCGGGAATGGGCAGGAGATAATTTGGAGCCAGAGCAGAAACTTGAAGGAACAGCTGCTAAAACTACCCCAGAGCAGGAGGAGATCCAGGAGAACAGCCAGCTGGAACCCCGGCGCTTCCCACCGCTGGAAGATGAGCCACGAGCTGTAGCGAACGGTTGTGCTCCTCAGCAAGGGCAGCCAGAGGCAGACCCAGGATCTTTGAGGGCATATGGAGAGAAGGCTCCTGGGCCAGCCTTCCCCCGGCCGGAGCCGCAGCAGGATGGGATTCCAGGCCCTGCCTCCCCGCAGCCGGCACATCCCCCCGAGGAATCGGGGCAGCAGGCAGGGGGAGACAACGAGCAGCCAGGGCCTGCCTTCCCCGCACAGGGACTTGGCTCGGGGGACGTGCCAGAACAGGGAGCTGCTGGGCAGGAGCAGGACCTCACTGCACTGCTCATCAGAGAGACAGTAAGTATTCCCAGGGCTCCTCTGCTTCCTGAGCGTGTGATGTTTTCAGACAGGTTTTTCAAGGGGTAGAGTCTCACGTGCTTGGAGCACACTGCTGCAAATCCTCTTTGCTGGGACTGAGACTCAGCTGTGCACCAGGTGAGGAGCATGTGATGAACTGTCTTGGAAAACTTTCACTTAAGGTGAAATAATCTGTGTCTGTTCCCTGAAAGGCCCTCTTGGATCTGTTGGTCTGGTTTTGTCAGGTTGATTCCTAACCCAGCACTGAAGAGCTGGTTTAGGATTGGATGTAAAGCTAAATGAGCAAACCTAGGGCACTAAACAGTGGCAGAGGGATACAGAGTGGAGTAGAGAAGTCTGAGACACGTGGCTGAGAGCCAGGACTGCTTTCAGCTGCCTCTCCTACAGGAGTTTGGTCCCTGCCCATGTTAATGCCACCATGGTGGCCAGGGGTAAGGGTTGCCCTTGCAGTGTGGATTTCCAAGCAGCAGCACCAAGGAGTAACTGGATAAGCAGCATGAGGACTTGTGTATGTAAACTCCACATGCTCCATGTGTGAAGCTTACCACAAGGGACATTGGCTGTAACAACAGCCACCAAGAAGGGCCCTCCTTATCCTTTGGGCAGCATGTTGTATATATGATAAACAAAGCTAAATAAAAATGTGGTGATTCAAGTGTATAATGTTTGCATGCCCCCTCCCCTTGATTGCTAGGGGGGAGGCTCTCTCTTAATGGCTTACTGAATATTTTTTCTCACAAACATGCCTATTCTTATGTGTCTGTATCTTCCACCATGACCCCCATCCCCTCCAAGTCTTCCCTCCACATCCCATATCTAGTTCTACCTGGAAAAACTGGAGTTGATAAAAATATTTTTTCAAGTAGCAGTCCAACAAAATTCAGTTCTTTCCAAGTAAGACCTCATTGGTCAGTGCCTTTGAGATGGGTAAGAGGCTATTCTTGCATTGTCAGGGTTGCTTGACAGCCCTGACCAGTCCAGTCTTGCAAAGCTAAATACCACATGGTTGCAGTACCTGTACAGAACCTCCAGAGAGAGCAGCAAACACTGGGAGAGCCTTCACAGAAATGCCAGTAAAGGTTTGTTGTTGTTCTGGTCTCGCTGCTGGCGTGTCTGGGTTCCTTGGGTGGGTGTACATGTTGGTTTATTTCCTTTTGCTTTGGAATGTTGTACTTCAGCACATAATCTGGAACTCCTTGATGGTCATGCTGAAAATAAATATTCCCTTTTCTTGTGTTGTGATTTGTTCCTGCAGAGCCTGGATCACTGGTTAGGCTCATGCTCTTGGCTTTTCACATCCCTACCCTCACTCATCCTTTGAGAAAGAGCTGTTAGCAGTCATCCTGTGCAGCAAGGCTGGATGGCTGTAAATGATGTCTTGACCATTTTGCCATGAGTCTCGGATTGTGTTGGTTAATGACATGTTAATCCCTGTGCTGGGTGCTACTGTTACATAGCTTCCCTAATACTTACATAACCTTTAGCTTTTCCTCCTGTAGGAAGCAAGATTCCCAGATGTGAAGAAGGAATATATTGAAGAATTAATCATCATCAAGAACTGCTATGACTTAAATGTGTAAGTATGGAGCCAAGAACCACATATGACAGTGTGTCATACAACTGCAGCACTTTTCCATGTCTCCACCTGCCAGGGATGCTGCTTTAGAGCACATCCAGGCTGGGGCTTCAGCACTGCCTTGATACTGCCAAAGAGCACAGATTCTTTTTTTGTACTTCTGTTAGAGATGTTTTAAATCCTCTCTAGTTCTGTTGGGCTGTAACTTCTCTGCTTTAAAGATAATTTACTTATTTAAAGGTACTACATATAATTTTGTTTTACCTATTACTAGAACTCTTAAAAAGAGTGAGTGTCAGGATATAGGTGTTAAGTTGCTATAAAACATAGTATGGAGACAGGTTAGTGAGTTTTGAGTTCCCTCCTTCATTTCACTGGTTTTTGGACTTTCCCAGGTAAAGCTGACACTGGCTTGGAATCCAGTATTTAGTGTCATCGTGTTGGCTTTTATCCCATTTACTTCCTCAAGTAGCAGTGGTGCTGTTTGAGTTCTCTCACATCACTTTTTGGGGATATAATAGAGCAAATACATTTAAGTGATTAACTTTACTGCTGAGTTGCATCATCTCCCTGCCCTTCTGGGTAGAGCTGGGGAACGCAGGATTGCGTGTTCTGGCACCAGCAGCACCGAGGGGAGATGGTTTGAAGTAAATCACTTGTGACTGGTGTCTGATGCTTGGTAGCCTCTCCTGCTCTCTCTGCAACTGTGTTTGTTATCTCCAGCATGTCCAAACTTATTACTGTGTGATCCAAGAATGAGGAATAGGTGTTGGTTGCCAGAGTATTCATTTGTATAAATCAAATGCCCTTTCCAGCTAACTAGGGCACTAATTAAGCAGCATTTAAGTGCATGAGGCCTAAAATTAGTCATTGGGTCATAAATAAGTTAACTGGTGAGGAACTAAGGATGATCCCATCCATTGGGCATAGATTTCCTATTCTGCTGCTTTGCCTGTGTCTCCCAAGTAGGTCTTGGTTAGAGAGCCAGCAGACAAAACTTCTTTCTGGTTTCTCAAAAGTGCTTTCCCTGCAGTGGTGGATCAGCTTTGGGGTGCCCACACCATGGACTGGGTGCACCTCAGGGTGGATGGTTGTGTGGGAATGTAGAAGACAAGCAGAGCAATTCCTTGGGGCAGTTGGGTTGTTGAAGTGGAGCATCTGGCTGCAGGACCCTCCCAGATTGTGTGAAAAAACTCGGGTTTGTATCCTGAGGGGATTTAGCAAAGCCTGATGGAATTAAATCCCACTATTGGCTTCTGTCGGTCTTAATGTGTTCCTTCCCTTTTTGCTCCCGAAATCTCTTCTGTCCCATTGTGTGCCACAGACCCAGTGAGATGAAAAGGTGCTTCCAGGCTTCCCTGTAGGCCAGCTACAGTGTCTGCTCAGCGGTGCGTTACCCACTTACTGGATGATAAAGATTTCTTCCCCATATTTTTATTCCTTTAACCAAACCATCTCTTGAATTGTCACTGCAGCTTTTGTGTGAGAACAAATGGGTCAAAGCACTGGTCAGCCTCGCTGGCAGGGTCTTTTTGATCTCCATGGTGTGTCAAGCTGAATCAGGCTTGAAATATAATAACTAAGGGTGAGTGGTTTTGGGCAGGGGTGAGGCTTTTAACCAGCTCTGTGTCCTGTGGTGCAGATATTAATGAACAGTGCCGTGAGTGTGGGTGTGCTGTGCGCCGGGACCCACTTAACTAATTGTCACACACTGAAGGTCAACATCCCCCAAAATCCTCAGCGTTGAAATGGCAACATTGCAGGATAGTTCAAATGTACCCTGGCCGTGCCCCAGCTGAAACCCTTTCGTTAGAGACACGGTCTGAGCTCCTTGAAGTTTCTGTTTTGTTGGATTAAAACAGTTATCTTTTACCAAAGGGATGGCGGGAGGTGGAAGCTATTAAATGCTCAGTGGCAAGATATTTGTTGTTTTCCCTGAAATGATCTTCTTAAAACTTTCAACTGGTGTGAAAGATAAGATGTGGGAGCCCCTCTTAGCAGGGTATCATCTATTCAGCTTTTGTGTGCAGGAGCATTCACATTCAGTCAAAAGCTTCTGGCTCAATATGTCAATACCTGATTAAACAAAAAGAAATGCCCCTGCTTTGAATGTGAAAGCAGAGCTAAAGTAATCGTGCCTTGATAGTGGGTTAATGCTTCAAGCCAGTTCAGATTTCTTAATTAGGGACTGATTTCTGACATCAGGAATGTAAATTAGCTGCAATTATGTCTTTGCTGCAGCCTAACACCTTCTCATTCCAATAGTTTTGCAAATGTTAATTGCTTGTCCTGGCTCTTTTCAGAGGGATCTTATTCTGCAGCTGGGGAAACTGAGGAACAGCTTGTGTTACTTCCCCAGCCAGCACAGCTGCTTGGTGAGGGTTGAGAAAAAGCTGTGGGAGCCTGATTCAGGCTGCCCTTTCAGAAGGGTTTCTGAAGTTTGTGGGTCTCCACCAGTGGGGCATTTGAAAACCCCTTGCTGAGTCTTTTCTAAACTAAAATATTCAGTTAAACTACACTTACCTGACAGCTATGACTGTTTGTGGTAGGACCTCAAATATACTGCATTTACAGCCTATTAGGCAATTTTTCAACAATTTTAGTGGTTATTTTTTAAATGCTGTTCTCACCAGACCAGTTTTTAGTGAATGGGTAATGCTGGTGTGATTACAAGCTTTGTTACAATGAAACCTATATTCAGAGTTTGTATTCTGGAGACACACATCTTTAAGCATGATTTTGTCTCTGCTTTAACCATGGAATCACAGAATAGTTTGGGTTGGAAAGGCCATTAAAGATCACCTAGTTGATAAAAAATCCAGCCCCTCTGCTGTGGTCAGGTCACCTTCCACTAGACCAGGTTGCTCTGGCTGCTTTAATGTGAAGGTAGACTGAGAATGGAGGCTGTGATTCCAGTTTGAATCTGTATTAGTTTATTGAGAAAGGCATGACCTTTTCATGGGTTTTGTAGGGATTTTTGTGCTGGTTTTTTTAATAGAAAAACTATTATTTGTAGCTCATCCATACAAGCTTCATATATGTAAACTTAATTGTTGAAAGACAGACCTATTTGCTTTTCCTTCTGCAGCCACACAGCTGATTATTTTCCACTTAATTCTCAGTCATTTACTTGCAGATTGCTCTAGTCCAGGACCACCCTTGGTCCTTACAGGGCAGGCTTTGACTGTGACCTCATAATTATGTGATGTAAAAATTGGACAAATGAGAAGTGAACCTGAGCTCCCCAACCCTGAAGTAACTGTATTTATCTTTTCAGACTTTGTAACTTTCTTCTGGAAAATCCAGATTACCCAAAGAAGGAAGGCAGGGTGGTTTTAAACCCCAGCAGCAGCCTGCTTGCCAGCCAAGATGAGACAAAGGCAAGTGAGAATATCCACATCTCCTGCTGCCTCTGGGCAGTCTGTTCAGCCTGAGTGGACCTTGGGATGTCTGCTTTGATTAGTGTGTGTTTGCAGAGTGCTTGACTGAGCCTGGCTTTCACAGGAGGCCTCTGGGTATGTGTAAGGCGGTGTTAAATAGCAGTAATTAGTTTCTTGCAAGATGACTTCCAAGCCTTTCCTGTTTGGCTGTGCCAGAGCTGCACAGTGTCTGCTCCTTTGCCTCCAGCGAGCCCCTCTGCCCTGCCTGCCTGTCACTGCCCCATCTCAAGTGTTCATTTTGATAACTCAGACAAGAATTCCACAATCATTCTGTCACATGAAGTAGCCTTAGCCCTCAGGCCTCACTTGTGAGGCCTTTAGGCATTGCCTTGCAGCCTCCTAACTGCAAATCTCCCTAGAGATGCTTGATTTTATTTGTGTTTTAAAACATCCATTTACCAAAAAATTCTCTCGGAGCTGCTTTGAGGATGTTGAAATAGCTCTTTGTGGCCTGAGAGAGATGTTGAATACCTCTTTCTACTTTTGGAAGCATCTCTCTACCTTGAGCTAATAAAGTTGTTCATTCTTCATAATAACCTAAATATTTCTTCTCCTTGCTGTCTCAGGCAGCCACACCCCATGGTTTTAAACTAGATTTTACCTTGTGCAGGTCACATTTCCACCCACACTGTACTAAGATGCTCAGAGTTGGATGCCACATATCCTGAATTTTGGGTGGTCTTGCAGAATGTCCTGATCACTGACAGAGCATTCCTATGTGTATTTATAGCAGCCTTTTAATATTTTTAATTTTCTCTTTAGGTGCCTAAAGTGGACTACTTTGACTTTTCCAAGCTTGCCCCACTTGACCAGCGGTGCTTTATTCAGGCAGCTGATCTCCTCATGGCAGACTTCAAAATGCTGAGCAGCCAGGACATCAAGTGGGCCCTGCACGAGCTCAAGGGACACTATGCAATCACACGAAAGGTGCTCCACCTCAAGTCTGTTTTCCTTCCTGGACTTGCCTCCCATGTCTGCAGAGAGCACTGTGATGGCCTTTACTGTACCATCTGCTGCTCTGTGGTTATGGGTTTTATAATAATCTTCCTTTCCTTTTAAGAAGTTTTAATCTATTTAGTAGAGATTTTCAAAATTTATTGGCCAGACAGAATGCTGCAGGAAGTTTTTACTTTCCCTAGCAGGAGAGCTGGGGAAACACGAGCTGGCTCATGGTGGGTGATGCATTAAACTGGGAAGTGTTCCTGTATGTCGCCACTGAAGTGCAGTATAATTGCCAATAAAACCCTGACATTTAGTTAAATCTTAAAACATTTAACTACTGCTGCTGGTTAACTGACTGCATGGAATTAAGAAGCAGCCTGAGTATCACTGCTCTGTTTTGTCTTATTATGACTTGTGGCATGAGTCCTGTATTGCTTATAAAAGAGTTTCACTGTCATGGAGATGCAAAGACACTTGTTTGAAGTATCAGCAAACTGAATGTCAGTGTGGGCTCAAGTTTTTTACTTGGATCTGCTCCTCTGATATACCCTTGCTTGAGCTTCTTTCTTTCCTGTTCCAGGACTTAACTAAAAACTTCTTATCTGTTCACTTGATTGATTGAGCACTGAGTATTTGAACCTCACCTTTTAAAACAAAAAGCCAAACCCAGCAACAAAAAAAGAAGCCAAACCAGCTCTGTTAATATCAAAGGTGGCCACTTTGATATTAACAGCTGAGCTATTATGAAGTATCATTCTCCTACTTTGTTTCTATGGAATAATTACTTTGAGTATATAAGGCAGCAAGGTGAGCAGAGGAAAGATGCCTGTCTTTGGAGTGTTTGTCTTTCCAGTTTTGGATCAGCCCATGTTTGTACTGTTCTTCAGCTTGAATTAAGTGGTCCTGCTTTCTTCCAGGCACAGGATTTCAACCTGTATGTTGTTTTCTAGGCCTTTTCAGATGCTATCAAAAAGTGGCAGGAGCTGTCTCCCGAAACCAGCGGGAAACGAAAAAGGAGGAAAGAAATGAATCAATATTCATATATAGACTTCAAATTTGAGCAAGGTAAATGCCAAGCTGTGTGTATTGTGTTCTCTGCATCGTTACTGTAAGCAGAACTGGCTTGTAGCAGAAAGCAACTCTTGAAAGGGGATGTGGTCCCAAAAGAGCTGAGTTTCTGTCACAGGTATCTGTTTTGGAAATGCTGTTCATTAGTGCCTCTGCTTGGTAAAGTGCAGTGTGAGCTGCTGAAAGCCTGCAGCTGGTGGTGTATGGAGGAAGAAGGATTCAAGCTTTCTTCTGGCTGCTCCATCCTTTTTTATTGAGCCTTTACCTCTGCTTCAGGGGATGTGAAAATTGAGAAGCGCATGTTTTTCCTGGAGAATAAGAGACGGCACTGGAGGTCCTATGACAAGCTCTCCCTTCTCCCACCGGTGCTACTGGAGCAGGAATTCTATGAGCAGAAAGTGAAAGAGATGGCAGAGGTGAGTGATAAGAGCTGCTTTGATCATGTGCAAATCTTCAACAACTGTCGAAGTTTTGGCCCTAAACGTGAAAAATCTGTCTCTCACAGAAATTCAAACACTGAACCAAATATTGAATAACTGTGTTTTCCCCTTCCCTACCTGTTAACACACATGTCTCTTCCCAAGTAACTCAATTTTAAAGGAAAGAAGCCAAGCACAGAATTTCGTATTTACTTAAATATGCAGCTGCTCCTTGTGCAAACACTGTTCTGGAGGGGTTGTTATGAAGTGGTGAAAACTCTACTAATTAACTCTTACCTCTAATTGTTAGCAGGCTTCTCTGCTGCTTTAGGGCTTGTAGATGCAGCTCAGAGTTGGTGGTGAGTAATGGCCAGGCCCAAGGCAGTGTGTCCACTCACTCTGCCTTCCCCAGGCTGGCACTCCTGTGCCTCCAGAACAGTTTGTCCTGTGCTGAGAACTGGGTGTTTTGAAGCAAAACCTGCAACACCCACTGCTGTGTTGTCTTCCTCTCCTAGGCTGAGGAAACGCTGAACTCACAGCTCTGCACCCACAGTCCTTTCTAATGTAGCTCCTTAAAGATCCTTTTTTCTTAGGCAGATGGAGAAGGTCTTCTTTGAAAGAAAAAGCTCGTGTTCTCTGGAGGGGCCCATTGGGTGAGATCATCTCTGCCCATGGAAACCTGAACCAGCAGCTCTCCACAATACAGAATTTGGTTCTTTGTTCTTGCTGCCTTTGCTTCTCCCATCTGTTTTAGCTGAATCATAAATAGCTTAATGGATTGTAGGGATGGGCTGAGTGATGTTACAAGCAGACAGCGAGCCTTTTATGGTGGTTTGTGAGTCCTGATATAATGTAAATGAGTGGAGAGTTTGGAAAATTGCTTAATCTATTCTGTAAATACAGATGCACATGTCTCTTGCAGCATGCAGACTTCCTCCTGGCTCTGCAGATGAATGAGGAACAGTATCAGAAGGTCAGTATCTATAATGTTATAAGTTGAGTTCAGCTTATGCATAGACACTGTTTTGTACTTCCTCTTTCACAGATTCTTTTTAGCTCTAGAGTGGAGCTTTTCTGAAGCTGCATTTCATTGTGCTGCTTTTGCTGAGCTGGCAAAACCTGTGTAATGTGTGTTGGCTGGCTTTTAGGAAAGGTAGACAGGAGCTGAGGCCAGCAAGACAGTATTGATGCATGTAATGATCTGTAGCAATTCAGCTTGTATCTTCACTGCTCAGAACAAACATTGCAACAGAATAGCATCAGGTTTGCTCTTGTTCTTGCATTATGGGTGTATAAAACACATCCACTGTTGTTGGAGCTTGGCCAGTGGGAAGGACTTCCTTGTTTGCCAAAGGAATTCTTTAAAAACCTGAAAATCAGCTCTTCCACTTCAGAGAAAACGTAGAGAACAGTTGAGCAGCTGTGCATTACATTTTGGTTTCAATGCTCATTTCTTTTTCAAACTTCAGAAAAGTGGGCTATACTTACTTTTTAGCAGTGGCAAGCTTCTCCACCCCCACAGTTAAGAGGCCAAGACAGGGTCTGCCCAGGCAGATGGTAAATGTTCCTTTAGAGGGTAACAGATCTGAATCTTGGTTTTCCCCATGAGAGGGGTGTGTACACTCAAGCTGCTTCCCTGTGACTGCAGCTTCCCAAAACCAAGATGCTGCTCTTGCCTGTGAGCTAAGAATTATTAATCACTGCATGTTCTGTAGCTTTTTGGAACCTGTCAAGCAGGACATGTAGATACAAAGTGACTTAAAACGGAGTTTCTGGTTGCACTTAGGGGTTTTGGACCACCAAATGCAATATTCTAATGCAATGTGTATATCTGTAGCTGTTTTATAGGAGTAATGCTGGCAGTTTTTTCTGGTTTGCAGTTGTGTGTGTGTGTGTTGCTATAGCTATTGATGTTTTGATTCCTCTGGTGGCTGCAGGATGGGCAGATGATCGAGTGCCGCTGCTGCTATGGGGAGTTTGCCTTCGAAGAGTTGACTCAGTGTGCAGATGGTCACTTGTTCTGCAAGGAGTGCCTAATTAAATATGCTCAGGAGGCAGTTTTTGGCTCTGGGAAGGTAAGGATTTCACAACTGGACAAGGGGGAAATGGGTAATTGCTGTTAGGAGATGACATTGCTCTTTGTGTAGTGTTGTTGCTTAAAACAGATGTAAGTGCACTTTCCAGGAAATATTTGAATGGAATGGTGTCCTGAAATCCAAGCCAGTCATGCCATCAAGTGAAGCCAGCAACTTCACAGTGTGATCTTTGCACAGGATTTCAGGGTTTCTAACCTCCATTTTTTTTTCCTTAGTGCTTATCAATTTGATTTTATTAGGAAAAAATTTCTACAATGTTCATAGTAGATTAATAACTTGTTTAGCTTTTATTTTCTACTAAATAAACCAGTGGTATCTGCACAGAGAGCACTTACCTCTGACTTGGCCTTTCTCCTTCTACCCAAGAGTGTATGTCCTTCATAATATCACTATGATCCCAACTTAATTGGGGGGTTGGTTCCTCTGTGGTACTACTAACCTCCTTAGTCTCTGATTTAGCTAGCAATTATCCTGGTACTTAGCTGAGCTATAAACCAGTCATTAACCTGCTCTGAAGTGTGTCTGCTCCTTTGCCTCAGGATATGATGCTCAAACTGTGGGATGCTGTTGTACTCTGGGATCCATTTCATGTAAATGTATAAACTGGCAGAGGTATTTTATATTACTTTATTGAAAAGAATGTAGTGTGTGAGTGCTGGTTCTCAGCAAAGACTGAACAATAAGACTGGGCTGATGTGTGGTCACAGAGGACTGGGAGTGAAGTGTGATCCTAGCTGGCAACAGCATCTTCCTGCCCAGTGTTTGAGGCCTGATTTGTTTAATAAGGTTTGTTCTTTTCATAGCAAACCCATTCTCTGGCAGGCATCTTAGGTAGATTTAGATGAGATATCAGGAAAAAAAATGTTATTGGGCACTGGCACAGGTTACCCAGAGAAGTTGTGGATGCCCCATCCCTGTGTTCAATGCCAAGTTGGACAGGGCTTGGAGCAAGCTGGTATAGATGAATTTTAAAGTCCCAAAACCCGAGTAATTCTGAGATCTGCCGACTTTAGTTCTTACTCTGTCTGTGAAAGAGACATTGATTTGCTTGGAAATGATCTCGATCCTGAGTTGCTTTTTGCTAATGTCATACTGAACCTGAGCTCTCTTTCCAACCCCAGTCAGAGCTCAGCTGCATGGAAGGCAGTTGCACGTGTTCCTTCCCCACCAGTGAGCTGGAGAAAGTGCTTCCAGAGAACATCCTCTGTAAATACTACGAGCGGAAGGCCGAGGAGGAGGTGGCTGCTGCCTGTGCAGATGAGCTCGTCAGGTGAGTGTCCCACAGAGAATGCTGCACTTACTGCTGTGGAAAATTGTTCCCTGAAACCCTGTGTTTGTGCTGACTCTGAGATAGGTAGCTTTTAAAGAGCTGGATTATAAATTCAGACTTCTGCCTTCCCAGGTCTGTTTTTATTCTGCCTTTGACTAGGAGCAGATTAAAATTCAATAGACTTGTCTCCCCCAAGACTTGCTTGCCAGCTCTGTGCTGATCCACTAAATTACATGGTCAAAAGCAGTGCTGAGCATATAATATTTTGATTGCAAATGGGGAAGTGATTGAAGAAATATGAGCAAAAAGGCAGCAGTCAGCACATCCTGGCAACAGGCATTGGGGTTGGCAGCCCTAGCAACTTCCACGCAGCTATTTGACTAAATCAGCTTTCAGCAAAGCTATGTTTGGCACTCTGCATTAATGGCATCTTGTTCTGGGCTACAGGTGTCCCTTCTGTAACTTCCCAGCTCTACTGGACAGCGATGTGAAGCGGTTCAGCTGCCCCAATCCCCGCTGCAGAAAGGTAATTGGGGGTTACTTCACATTTGGTCTCTTCTGGAGTGTTGGCAAAGAGAGCTGGGAGGACAACTCGCCCTTCCTAGTAGCATTATCTCACATGAATGCAGCAGTCAAAGTGTTTGCTGGATCCTACTGATCTTCTATAAAATTGGGTGCCTGGACAGGTGAATTTCAGGGCACTGTTGATAAAAGAGAGCAGGAGTCCTGTCTTTTCTTGGAAGATGTTGGCTAAAAAAGCCTAAAGGTGTCAAAGGTTGCTGTCTTGCATATACAGAAATGTTCTGGTTATACATAGAACTGTGTGTTTCTAAGTCAAAACCAAATTCTAATCTTGTGTCTAATAAATCTTCTGAAGAATGAGCTTGGAACAGCCTGACATGCTACATTTGAGGGAATTGGTATCTGCATTTTTCTTTTATGGGATATGCTGAATACAGATTCAGTTGGAAGTGACAAAAAAACTTGCTGGAAGAGCTGGCTGAGATGTCAGCCATTCAAGGCAGATCTTTGTGCTCCCCCCAGTTGTTAATGGCCATAACAGGAGACTCATCAGGCCAAGCTGGGGGGTGGAATGGGGAAAACTTGCTGTTTCTACACCATCAGTTCTGGGGAAAAACAGAAGCAAAGAAATGTTTCAGAGTCTCCTGAACAGATGCAGGACCCTGCTTACATCTGGTTCCAGCAAGGGAGGGCAGCATCAGTGCTTGGCACGGAGCTACAAGGCCTCTTGCATCACTGTAGCCACAGCACTGAATCCTCATGAGATCTGAGATTCCTGCTAATCACTGAAATTTCTCCTGAGCGCATTAACCTTGCACTTGTAGCTCCCAGAGCTTTGGGTTCTCTCATTGATGTGGTGTCACCTTTTGCCTGTATTGAGAAGCTAATAGAAGGTTAAATGCTGTTGTCTGGAGAAGTTGAAGTTGCCAGCATTGAACTCTGCAGTCTGGTGTGAAAATTGAGCTTACTTCAGAGAAGAGAGCTGTTTATGGACTATGCACAATTCCATTTTAGAGCCTGATCTCCAGATAGGTTCTGTTAACACCTACTCTTCACAATGGGGAAGGGAATGTAGTGCCGATGGATTGTCCCAGCGTTGGAGCAAGGAGGTTTGCTAGGCACTAGGTGGCAATGTTGATTCACATTTAAATCTCCATTTTTTTCTAACTGTTTTTGCAAAAGCCGAGTTGTTTTCAAAATGTACATATGTCAGCACTACAGAACAGAATTTGGGCATGAAAAACATGAACCCTTCAATGGGCAAACTGAATTGAAGTAGCTTTTTCCCTAAAATGTGTAAAGCAGCAGAGTAACCATGGTAAGAGGCATCAGTGCTGAAATGTTCCTTTCCTACTGCTTTGCTGTTTCATTTCCTTCCTAGTGTACTGCCTGTTCCCCCCCTCCCTGGGGTTACAGCATTCCAGTGGGCTGGATTTCTGGTTTCCTGGACAGCTTGTGTTGATTCATTAGCTGAAAATCTGCTGAGTAGCTTTGTGCTCTTCTTAGAAGTCTTCAATGACTTTAGGATTTGAAGTCGAGGGTGAGGAATTTGGATAGCAGGATGTGGTGTCTCGCAGCATCAGCTGCAGTGGTTCTTCATATTCCTGCTATCTCCTCTCTCTCCAGAATGAAGAATTTCAGTTAATGCTCTTGCTTGCAGGAAATGGTTGCCCTGAGGGAGGAAAGAGCTAATCTAGGGAACTCCACAGAGGTTGGAGAGGATGCATTGGCTTTGCTAGCAGCGCCTCTGGCAGACTTGGTGGTGGTGATGACTGATCCTGGAAGGAGTCCCTCTCTGCTTGGAAGGACTGCACTCACACAGCTGAACCTAA
Organism: Parus major; assembly: GCF_001522545.3. Taxonomy (NCBI): domain Eukaryota; kingdom Metazoa; phylum Chordata; class Aves; order Passeriformes; family Paridae; genus Parus; species Parus major. Next base: position 12,960,714 of record NC_031783.1, on the reverse strand, counting down.
AGCAAGGGGAAGTGTGGAAAGGGGAAGGTCAAAATGTGTCCCTCCCAAAATCTCAGAGCTCTTTGAGGGTGGGGAGAGGAGGACCAGATGGTGGACCTGTTGTATCCCTGTGCTCCATCACCTGGATCCTTTGTCTGGCTTTGGGAGTTTGTGTTGATACCCTCAGGGTCTCCACTAACTCTTGCAGGGAGGTTCATTCATATTTGGGCCAGCTATGGATATGTTGTAATGCAAGTGATGTGAACCAGCTGGAAACCTTCACTTTGGCTGTGTGTCTGTGTGCTGGGCTCAACAGTGAGAGCTCTACAGACACCCAGGTCACTGCTTTGTGCATCTCACTTGTAGTTCCAGTTATTTGTACCTTGCAGGGACCAAAATGTGGCTAATTGTAACGTGAGCAATGGGCAGAGCTGCCCTGCTTGCAGTGAGTGCCCAGCTGCACAGGGAGCATGCAGATGAGCTGGCACCATCTGCCAGGGCCACTGTGGCTCCAGCTGTGTGGTGTCAAGTTTGGCTCCTGGTTAGGTGGCCAGGGCTGGAACCTTAATATGACAAACAGCAGGGTGGAGGAAAAGCTTAGTTAGCTGAGGAAGAATGTTGTCTGAGCCACCCTACAGATGCATTCTGTGTGTGTGCAGTCGATGCTGGGGCAGAGGCAGCTTTCACTGAGATTTGGCTGAGTACTGAGGTTTTGCTCTGTAATAAGCTGCTGACTGCACGTGGAGCCAGGCTTCCTGGGGACCAGGAGGGTTTTCCACCCTGCTTGTTTGGCCTCCATCTTGGAGGGATCCCTGCATGGAAGCAGCACTCAAACTTCTCACCTCTAAGGATGCACATTTCTCTTCCCAGCTCTACAGAACAACCCAAAACTGGCAACTTTGGTAAGACAAGGAAAAGCACATGTTGCTGGTTGAGTTGTGCAGCACTGGGAGGTGAGCGTGCACTTCTGCATGGTGGGGGAAGTGCTGTTTTCCACCAGAAAAGGAAGTCCATCCTCTGTGCTCAGCCTCCCTCCTCCCAAGACCCCACAGTGCTGAAGACAAGGCTTTTGTTCCCAGCTGCTGCTGCCGTCCCTGGCGCCGTGTTGTGGGAGAGGGAGATGGTTTCCCTTCTTTGCAGTCTCAGCACAAAGCACTGCAGGGCTTTCAGCCAGCAAGAGATGGGGAGCTGAAAGCTGCTGTTGCCATGGAAATAATGCATGCACAGAGCAGTGGAGAGCTCAAAATCCCCAGCACTCATTTCATAGCCAGGCCACATTGCAGGGACTCGCATTTCCAAGACTTTTCCTTAAAACTCCTTTTCACAGCATGGAATTTTTATTGCTTTATGGTATCCAATTGTCTGGGTCAGTGCTGGCTGGGGGTAAGAGGGGATGGCATGTGGCTGGATGGTGTGGGATGGCATTGCCCTTGGCCTGGGCAGCTGCCATTCCTGTCCATCCAACAGTGGGTTTGAGGACTGCCTTGAGTATTGCTGTCCCTAGCTCAGATGGATAAAATCTCTGCTCTTTTGCCTTTCAGCTTAGGCTCTCTGGCCACCAGCAATCCTCACGTGTTTTAATTAGCAGCACTGAGACTTGGTGTTTTAGGGCACACTTTTTTAAGCTGCTCTGTGTCTCGGGATTGATTCGGAGGTGCTGGCTAGGAGCAGATGCACCCAGCTGCTTTTAGCCTTCATTTTCTGCTGGAACTGAGACAGGTTTAAACTTGCACTGAGCTGTGCCTGAACACGGCCGCTCTTAGGGCACCACCACCACTGGTAACGAGCGCGAGTCGCGCTGTGCGGTGTGCATGGCTCTGAGAGGAGCGGTCTTGCTGAAATAAATTACTGCTTGATCAACAAGACCTGCAGTTGCAGAAGGGGGAGAGGGGGATACTGTGACACCCGTGATCTCTGTACCTGGTGCAGCAAGGCACATGCAGCTGTTTGTGGTTCAGAGGTGGGTAACAAGGCAATCCGGTCAGGAGTGTTTTATAGAGTGCAGGGGGATGTGTTTGTGTAATCCAGCACCCAGCAGCAGGGGATGTGTTCAGGATGACACAGCTGTCCAAGGATGTCATCCAACACATACCACAGGGCCCATTACTTCTGTGCTAAAGGCTGGGCCATGCTGCCCAGAGCTGCCCTGCCTGACTCCAGATGTGCTGTGGGTTTAGGCTTAAACTGTATCAGGATTTGTAGCTGGCAGGGTTTGTGTGCAACATAGAAAAAAAGCTTGTCCTGATTGGAGAAATTGATCTTGTCCAGAATGCCTCAGAGTAGGATATACATATGGAGAATTACTTAATTCTCCTTGTTTTGCAACATGTTTTCCCAGCTGTTGAAGTCTGCTGTCTCATTCAGCTTCCTGACAGCAGCGCAAACATTTTGAAAGTCCTGTGGCCCCATCTCATTCTCTGTTCAGACTTTCTTATTGCTATTATCCATATGTTTTTCCTTGAGCCTGTTTATTTAGATTTGATTGTTGCTTGGAGCTTAACCCCACAGCTTTAGTACAAGAGCAGAGCCTAAGGTGACATGTGCTGTGGCAGATCCCTCACTAATTTCTTGGTGGCAGTGACCTCGAGTCCCAACTCCTGTGTTCAAATTCCCATTCTCCTGTGTCTCTTAAGAAAATTTGTTGGGACAAGGAAGAGGAGGAAATGTGGTGTGGACAACCTTGTTACATTTTCATAGAACTACAGAATGGTTTGAGTTGAAAGGACCCTTCAAGACTATTCATTTTTACCCCCCCAGCATGGGCAGGGACACCTTCCACTAGAGCAGGTTGCTTAGGGCTCTATCCAGCCTGTCCTTGAGCACTTCCAGGGATAGGGCTTGGTAATGGAGCACTCGTGCCTGTGTCCACTTGGATCTGGAGACCTGTCTCCCACATGTCCACGTCAGCAGAATTCTCTAAGCCATCTTTTCATGGCTCTGCCATCTTCCACCTGAGCGCTGCATCCCTGACACCTCCTGCTCTGGAGCTCTTGGCTGCACCCTTTTCAAGCTTGCAGCGCGCATGGGAACTCTCTGGGCGCTCTCGGTGCCAAAACCACAACAAATGGCGAGTTTCCGTCTGTCAGCTCGGCTCAGCCCAGCTCAGGCTCTCCACGGCTGGGCAGGCAATTTTCATTTTTCTTCCATAAAAGGACATTGAAGCTCGGCTGCAGCAGCGGTGCCGGTGCCGAGCCGCAGGCAGGGCGAGCGCGATGCTATCGGAGCGCGGCTCCTTCCCCATCTCCGCAAAGGGATGGGCCGGAGGGAGGGACCAAGGTCGAAGGTGTGGTTGAGGTAATTGTAGGCAGCAGATAACACCTCAGTAGGTTTTATTGCCAGGTTCTAAAGGGAGATAGATAACAGGAGAGAGCTCGTGGCAAAGCAAACCTTAAAAGTATAGTCCCGTGGAGGACGCGCACGTGCGCCAAACAGCGTGGGCTGTCCCATTGAGGCGGCGAGGATCAGAGCTGCTTGGGGAGTGCTGAGAGTCAGGAGATCTTCTCATCCTCAGATTTATGCTGGGCAAGATACTTATCCTGGGAGGAAGCTACAAGGGGAACAAGGGAACAAGCCACGTGCAGGGGGTGCTGTCTTACACCTTGATTTTTGATTATGTGCTTGGGCTGGGCAGGAGCAGTTGCAAGAATTGAGTGGTGTCTGCAGTAAATTGGTCCTAAATGCCCCTTTCCAGAGAAGCAGGCACACTAATTATCCCCAAATCACTGCTTGCCAACTTGTCACCCTTTGAGACACTTAGGAAAGGGCTGTAGAAGCTCTGACAATACCCCACCTGGAAAGAGGGTAGGAGTAGGCTGGGTTAAGTGCTGTGGTGGGGTGGAGAGACTCCATCAGTGAGAGCTCAGGTGCTGCTGCTGCTTTAACAAGGTCAAGTCTATTTATGCAGTGGTATGTGGAAATGCTTCACTTGATAAATGAGTCTGACAGAGGAGGAGAGGGTGAGGCCCAGCCTGGAAATGGACCTGAGGAAAGAGGTCAGATTAAATGGGGTATCTGTCTCAGGGAAGAAAGAAAAAAAGCTGCTGAAAGCAGGAACTCAAGAGTAGCCCCTTTAAAAATGGGCTGTGTAAGTCAGTGCAATTTTGAGCAACAAAGCTTACTCCTGTGCTTGCATTTTGCCTTGTACAGCAATATCCAGTTAGTGAAAAGCCAATTGAAAAGGCTGTTCACTGACCAGTGAGTGCCTCTGTGTCAGGTCCATACGAGGTAGCAGGTTCCATTCATAGCTTTCTCTTTTGCTGAGGAGAGGTTCACAAGTACTGAGTACAATTTCACATGGAGATGGAAATTTAAGCTTCAGCATCTTGTTTAGCCTTTTGTCCCTGGGCACAGGGAGCCTACAACTGTTTAGGCAAAGGGAACACTGAGAGAAGCAGTGCACCTGTGGTGGTCAGTTCTGGTTTATGATAACTGTCTTTGGAGAAAAGTGATGGATTCCATGAGGAATTGGGTAAGAGCACCCTGAGTGGGTTGTGACTGTTGGCTGCCTTGAATGTGGAGAATTGGTGGAGTGGCCTTGTAGCCAAACTCCTGGGGCTGGAAGGACCCTGAAAGCTGTACTTGTGCTGTGGCTGAGGTGAGCTGGCAGCTTTGCCTTTTCCTCCTCAATCCCTTGGATAATAAAAGGGACCCAAGAGGGTTTTCTTCCATCTCATGCAGACAAGAGTGGGAGTAATGTAACATGGTCACACTAACATCAGGAAGAAACCCTAAATCTCTGTATGGACCAGAGTGCTCAGGTTCCTTTATTTGTTTGATTTTGAAGTAATGAAGCAACTTTGCTCAGTCACTTGTCTGTCCCCACAACAGGGTAGCAGTGCCACCGAGTGTTCCTTGGACTGCTGTGAGCTTGATACAGCAGTTTCAGGTTAAAACCCTGCCTAGTGTATTTGCAGAGTGTTGGAGCAGGGTTATCATTTTGCTGCTGCAGTGGAAATGGATGTTGGACAGGATGGAAAAAGGCTGTTCCCAAGGCAAATTAAAAACATTGTTCTGACCTTACTCAAAAAGCTGTATCTTCCTTCTCTTTCCTCCCCCTCACATTCCTGTCGTAGTAATCACTGATCTCTAACCTCAGCTTCATCTGCCTCAGCTAACCACTTAAAAAATGCACTTAAAAACCCCATACACCTCATTTTGCTGTACCTTAGTGCTTCCAGGGCAGAGTTATCTTTGGAGGGGCGTGAGTCAGCAGCAGAGGTTTGGAATAGCATCCAGTCAGGGCCCTGATGACTCCTCGGGCCAGCGCTGAGATGGCCTAACTTTGCTCAGGGAGTGTGGGGAGGTGTTTTGCTTCTCCTTTCTGTTTGCACATAAACAGATTTCAGCAGATGACACAGTCATCAGACTTCCTGAGCTAACACAAGGCTGCTGCAGACGATGGCCATTCTGGAGGCTGTCAGTGGAGTTTGTTTCCTAATTTGGTCACAGTGTGTTCAGGCTGGCTTGCTTTCCTTTTTTCTTGTTTCATTTTTTTCTTTTTTTTCCTTTTTAAAAACACCCATCCTTTTCTCTCATTGTCGTGGAGGGGAAGCTGTTTGTATCTGAGAACCTCCAGCTCCTCTCACTTCCTCTCCATAGAGGAAGTGATACTTGAAATGCCCAAAACACTGTGCAGTTCTGAAGCTGATCTTTCTTCTTTTCTTTTTCCTTCCTTTCCTATTCTTCCATTCATCTCAATGAGTTGGGTTTTTATGCTTTCTGGGTATCCAAACCCTTCATGCTAGAGGACTTTGAAGTAGTTTAAGTGTCAGAATGAGCTGAGCTGTAGTTAAGTTATAACATTGATAAGCTTACTGAAGTTATTGAAATATGTATTTCAAGAGGGAGTGACATGTGTGATTTCAGGTAATGGAAAGAGCACGTGTGTTGCTTTGTACATCATCACTCACAAGAGGCCTGGTACCATGTAGGAAGCCTTAAATGCCAAACAGAAGAGAAGACCTTTCAGAGTGAGTTCAACTGTCTTACAAATCTTCCTGTAGAAGATCCCTGCTTTTCAGTGTTGGACCAAGTCAGCCCTGAACCAGCCACCTTCCTGACATGCAGAGACACTTCAGCCCTTCCACTCTTCATGTGAGTTCTCATTCAGCAGTAGGAACAGCCAAGCATCATCACCAAGCCTATAGACTCCTTTATTGCTTTTGGTTCTATGCTGGGCTTGGCAGGAAAAGGAGAAAATAAAAGGAAAAAAGCAAGTTCCCAGGTGTTGCAGTTGAGGATGCAGTTCCAGCAGCTTTATTCAGTGTCATGGGGAGGATTGTGTGCCTTAGGTAGGGGTGAAGCTGTTGCTCTCGAGGGAGCTGCTGTCAGTTGGAGAAGATTCCCAAGGCATGGAAGCCTGGGGAAATGCTGGGTTACCTATTCAAACCCAGCTCTATTTTAGGTTCATAGCACATGTCATAAACAGCTTGAGCAGAGCCTGGGGTTAAGGTGTGCCCAGAGCAGATGGATTAGTGGCATTAAAGGTTTGGCTCTAGATGGGCAGGTATGGGCTGGTCTCAGCAGAAATTCTCTGCAGAGGGGAAACTTGAGTGTGTGTCATGTGTGGGATCCCAGGTTACCACTGACCTCCAGAACATGAGTAACGGAGAAACAGGAACACCAAGTGGTGAGGCAGCAGGTTTAGAGGGGCAGTAGGAAGGTGAAACACAAGTTTACTTCTGATTTAGTAAAAATCACCTCTGTGTGTCATTCCTATTTGCATATTATCCTCTAATTAGCCATGACTGATTCACCCACCACTTCCACCTGAAAGGAATGATATGTTTTGAAGTTTATGGTTTATAATCTCAGTAGGCCAGCAATTCCACTCCTCTTCTCGTTTCCCCTTCCAATGTCCCCCAAAATGCATTCTCTTATTGCTTTTAACCTTCATGCCTCTTTTCTTCTGCTCTCACTCTGTTACTACTCTTGCATTATTAATGGACTGTAGCAATTCAGCCAGAACACTGACATTACTAATTACTACTTGTAGCAGAGGAATGGGGAGCAAGATAGAAACTGGGTCAGGAAGTGTTGTCATCATAAAATGATAGCATCAGAACTGTTTGTATGGGCAGGTTTGCATTGGAAATGCCTCCCTCACCCTGGAGCACACCTGTGCACACTTAGCATGCACATCCTCTTTGCTTATTTGCTGCGTGCAAATGGGAAAAGCATCTCACGCACAGAGAAGGGTTAATGGACCTATAATTTCTAGCAGCAGAGAAATGGAGTGATGGGTTGTGTTCTGCCTGGCAGCACTTCAGGCATCACAAAACTCACGTGCTCCTTGTTGCTGTAGCAGGAAGCCCCTTCCCCTGTTGGTGTCAAAGGCTGAGGAAGCAAAGTGGCTGCGTTTATTTTTGCATTCAGCGAGAGCCTGTCATGCTCAGTGTTCAGATTGTCCTTGGTAGCACCAAGGGCATCCTACAGCAGCAAACAGCTCACTCTGCTCCATGTGAGAGAATACGGCTGCTATTAAACCAGAACATTATTTTAGGGATGCAGCAATTAACCTGTGAATATTGGGCATGAGGAATTGCCTGCTTCTGGTTAATGGAGCTGTGCCTCTTCACTCAATTGGGCAAAGCATTCGCTTGGGATTCTGGCATCCCTTGGAGGTCTTGTGTGAACAGTTGTCTGTTGTGTTGGCTTTCCCCTTGAGAGGGGGGCACGTGTGAGGATTGGGAGTGTCATTAACTGTCAAATGTATCAACTCTCATGGTGACAGAGAAGGTCATCTCTAACCGCACGCCGTCCTCTTTGAATAGTCAAAACAGCTAAAAAGTGTAGGTCAGCAGTAAACTACAAACCCAGAACTGATCAGTGTGTGCTGGCAAAAGACAAGTCCCTCTCCCAACAATGTGCTTACAAAGAAAATAGACAAACTGAAGGCTGATCCCTCCCAGAGGCATAACTTTGGTTGCTAGTGATGAGAGCACATCTCTGGGTGAAATGTCTGGCTCGAGGTGACAGATTCCTGAGAAGTCTCTTGGAGACAACGAAGGGACCATGTGTGTCTTCCCTCTCCATGCTGCTGATCACAGAACGTGTGACTGCCTGCCCGTGCATCAGGTGGGAGCCCCTGTTGTGGATGGATGTGGGGACACATCAAAGCAGCCGGAGCTCGGTCCCTGCCAGGCGGTCACGCATCCCCGTGAACTTGAATCTGCTTCATTGACATTCCCAGGAAGGCAGGAGGCCAGCGCAGGAGCAGCGTGACTCCCTCACAAGTCAGATGGTAACTCACACAAAGCCAGCTCGATATTTAGGCTGGGCAGACTTGACAATATCCCCTTTCAAAGATTATCCCTTAAACTGTTCTAGTCACACACCGCCTTTGGCGCCTGCCTGAGCCTTTTGTAAGGATGAGCAGTATTTAAAAGAGAGGCTGGCTGCTCTAATCTCTGCTCCGTGGGCTGTAAAACCTATCCTGCTGTAACTCGCCAACTTTATTTCTCTTACTGATCGTAATAAGTGTAGGGCTCTTAAATCCTGGCTCATGTTTTATCCGTGGTGCTGGTGGGGCTGTCTGTTATCTCGAAGTGAGCCCAAAGCAGAGCTTTGCTGGTGCGTTTGAGGGAGAGCAGACGTTCCCATGAAGTGGGAGCTGGTGATAGGCAGTAATTTCTACTGTATTTAATAAAGCTGTTGTGAAGCTGGAGAGGTCTAGAGTTTACAATCCCAGTGTAGTTCTTTTTTAAAAAAAGGCAAAGTACTGATTTGCCACTAAAATTGAGCATTGTCAGTGAGGCAAGTACTCTGTCCAAAATTTCATGTGCACGTATTTAATTAAAAGGCAAGAGGGTTAATGAAGCTTTGAGTGCATAAGGCCTCATTCCCTGAATTTAATTTTCTTTAATTGCTCCAGAGATTGAAATTCCCAGCTGTGGTTGTCCCCTAACATGTGAATTAAGGAACCGGAAAGGGACAATTTGATTTGTCTCATTCAGTGCCAGCTTCTTCCCCTTTGACTGAATTTTCATCTTTTTTGGTTGAAAAGGAACTAGATAAAAATCCTTAAGTCAGTGTTTCAGCTTTATGGTAGAATTGGCAAAGCAGTGACCTGCTTATGCTTTGGACACTGGGAATGAACTGAAAAACAGGGAGTGTTTGTGCAGATTGTGTTAGTCTTCCCTAATGTATTGCAGAAGATCACAAGCAAATACAATTTGTTATTCTTTTCCCTCCCCAATACCTGTCATTGCATTCAGGATTGGTGGGGTCGACAGAATTGCATGGCACAGCCCCAATCAAACCAGGCTTCATTAGTGTGCAGTTTCAGAATTAAAAAATTTTAGAAGGGTGGTTTGGGGCTTTGCTGCTTATTGACAGGGGTGTTGGAATAGTGGTCTTAGCCCTCTGTGAGTGTCAGGGTCTTTTTGTGTGAGTTCACAGTCCAAGTTCTGTCAAAGGGCAAGGCAGAAATCTTAAATGCAGCAAATTCATGGACTGTTGAGATGATCAGTGATGGGAAAAACCTGTTTCTGACTTCATTGTAACAAAAGCTGATGTCCCTTGCTGAATGCCCTGTATGTGGTGTGCTTGGCCTCTATTGTGGCAGTTGCTGTTGGATATTCTAAGGCTGCTGTACAATTTTGTGTCTTAATGGGATTGTTAGCAGCTCTAGCCTTGACTGGGTGGTTAATAGTAAAGGAAGCTTCCAGCAGCAGTAGAAGACATCAGGGGTTAATTTAATGCACACCTAACCCTGGAACAATAGCAGCAGCAAGTATTTGGGGTTTGCCTTTTGGAGGTCTTAGCTGTCAGGAATCCTTGGGAAAATATGTAATAACATCCCCCTTGATCTGGTGGAGACTTGCCCCAAGCTCCCAGCACGTGGTGCTGATAGATAAGCATCCCCTGCCTGAACAGGTATTTCAGAGCTGTCAGGCTCTCCCAGGTGGCTGCAGCTGTGGTTTTTATGGTGGTTCCTGCAGTGCTTTTAGGGGTATTGTTTTGGATGAACTGTGCTTTGCTTTCAGGGAGATATCCTGGCCTTCCTTGTTTCTGTGGGACAATCCACCCTGCAGGGACCCCTGCCCTGGTCATGGAACTGCAGGGATGTGAGGGTGGCTGTGGCACCCAGCAGCACCCTAGAGGTGCACATTTGATTTAGGTGGACCATTAACCACCCATATCCATTGAATCTCTGCCCTCAGTCTGTAAAACCATTTGGGTTTAAAAAGTTCAATAATTTTCTGACATTCCATTCTTATTTCCAGTCAGTCTGCTCATCTTCAGCTAGGGTCAGCATGAATTCCCCTCTCAAACTTGCACTTCTGGCCTGGAGAAATCCACCTTCTTTGCTACCACCCAACACCTCTCTTGTGCCTTGATGGTGTGAGTGACCTCTGCCCTGTTGAATAACTAATGGCCAGGTTGGAGTGCTGGGGGTCAGGAGATGCAGGGCCTGCCCCACGGGGGGGCTGTTCCTCCTGCCATGGGCTGGGGGAGCAAAGGTGATGCTTTAAGTGTTCTCTGTGCTGCTACCAGTGTAAACAGAGCAGATGTTTCCCCGAGCCAGGGCAGCATTAATGGAATGCGTCGGCCCCGGCTGATGTAAAACATGGCAGCGAGTTTTGGGGATGAGGTCAGTGGGACTGAAAGCCGATGGGAGTTTAATGTCGAGGCTGCCTCTCCGAGCTCAGGGGTCAACTGAGAGAGTTGTGGCTAATGGAAAGGCAAGTGCACTTGTCATAAATCAGTGCCAAAATGCTGAACAGGCATCGCTGCCTCTGGGTGCCACAGGCAAGGATGGTTCTGTAACCACCCATGAGCTCTTGTTCCTCACTGGATGTCCTTAGTGTCTGGGTTTGATTTTTAGAAGCGACAAGGAGGCTGAAAATGTGTGTTTGGGGAAAGCTTTACTTCCATGTACTATGAGAACCCTGCCTGTCTCACCTCCTTCACTGTGTTGTTCATGGAATCCTGTGGTTGCTGCATCCCATCCATGTTGGGAATGCCAGGAGGGCAGCCAGGATATTGTAGGGATACCATTTTAAACAAGTTGTCCTCCTGGTCAGAGGAGATGGATCGTGTTTCTGCTGTGAGGTTGCTAGGAAGTCCTGAGGCATCCAGGAAAGCGTTGAGAGGCACAAGGCAAAGCAGGCTTGGCACTGCCTAGAGATCATGTGGGTTTTTTTAAAAACAAACAAGTCTTGTAAAAAGTAAAGAGCAGCATTTTCCGAGACAATGAGAAATCAGTTTGCTCTCCGACCAAGCAGCGCATTTCCCGTGAAGCTGGATGCTGTAATGTGCCATTTGCCAACAAGATAAGATGGCTGTATTTGTTCAGTGATTTATCCCCTGTGAAGCCAGTCTGAAAGAATGCTTTATTGCTCTATTTATTTTTTCAAAAGAAGCTTCTTTGACCTCATTTTTTTTTTGTGTAGGGAGAATGCATGCCTTTAAGCTAAATCTCAAAGCCTGGTCAAAATTGGGGTCTGTCTTCAGGGTTGCAGCTTGAAACACAACATCCGTGATGCCATTCAGAAGCCGAGAGGTGAGCAGCTCTCCCCGAGGCTTTTTCTGATTGAAAACCTAATACACACCAACAAAGCCAGCTTAAAGGGTTTAGGTCTTTTTCCTTTCTGGGTCCTCCTTTAAGGGCAGAGGTTAAAACAAAACAGATGCTCTTGGATGCTGTCTCTGCTCTTAGAGGCAGTTGCCGTACGAGGACTTGGCCCCTGACGTGTGAGGGGAGGATGCTCTCTCCTATTTGCGAGTGGATGTCAGGCTTAACAAAAAAACCCCAATCTGAAAGAGCCAGATGATCCCCCTGAGTGAGAAGTATCAGTGCTGTTCCTGCATTACCTCCATCCCTTTGTTTGTGCAATTATCCATGTAAGTCAAACCTGAAAGTGCCTCCTTACAGCACGTTCTCCCCAAAGAAGGGAAAGGATTGCAGCTATCAGAGTGGCCTGCAGAGAGAGGGATGGATTTTTCAGGTAGCTGGAAGCCGTGCCAGGTTGGGTGTTTGCTGGTAGCCTGCTACTATATTTAGCTTTTCTTGGCCTCCCAGAATGAGCACATTGAACCTTTCTAGATATGGAGATAGGCACAGCACCAGCCAGCCCTGAGCACGGCTTGCCAACTTCTTGGCTTTATTTGTTGTCTAGAGCCTTGGTCTTCACCGTTCTGTGTCTGGGGTAGAGCATAATGAGATGTGAACAAGAGTTGATTTTGTAGCTGTTCTGTCTGCAGGTAACAACTGGGGTGTTTTTTAAGAAAAGCTTCTCTTTTGGAGGGTTTTGTTGTCCTGTAGCTTTAACCATTTGTGGTATTCTGGGTGTGCAGAGTGAAGAACAGACGTTGCAGGAGTTATTAGTTGCTTTTTCCAGTTTTGTGCTACAGACTAGCATGCAGATACTTTCAGACACTAATTTCTTATACTCTGAGATCCTTTGAATAATTTTGACCTACCTACCCATGTAGTGAAATGAAACATTTTTTTCTTCCTGGAACTTTTATTCTGGTTGCAGCTGTTGTACAAGCTATAGATTTCTGGATTTGTCAGAAAACCATGACTTCAGACCACTGGGATGTCAGTGGGTGGGTGAAAGTGCTAACAGATTAATGAGTCTCACTTAGGATCTCCATCTGCCAGACTAAACCATGTTCTGCACATGAGACTTAACACAGCTAGTTTGAGCTGGTCTCTGAAAGCAAAGCACCCTTTACCTACTCCAGGCTGACCCCTGATATAAAGAAACAAGCACTGCAGTGCCCTGGGTATAATTATATTTGCCCAGAGAAGCTGTGGGTTCCCCATCCCTGGAAGTGTCCAAGGCCAGGTTGGACCAGGCTTGGAGCAGCCTGGGATAGTGGAAGGTGTCCCTGCCCGTGGCAGGGGGTAGAAGCAGATGAGCTATAAGGTCCTTTCCAACCCAAACTATTCTGTGATACATTTAATTTCCTTTTCCTGATCCAAGCACAGTGAACTCAAGGTGTGCAAATGAGTAAAAATAATGGAAAAATGCAGGGAATCCCCTATGGACCAGGTAGAAACTCTGGAGCCTCACCAAATACATGGATCAGGTCCCTTGTCTGACATTTGAACTCTCCCTGTGATACTTGCAGTTACTTTCCCTGTGCCTTACCTCCATAAGGAAATAAATTAAAACACGTGGTATAAATTAAATACCCTGATCCCAACAAGGGTGGCTCACACCAGGGGGAAATGCTTGGGAGCAGCAGTATGTGTAGCAATGCTCTCACACTGCAGTTGGCTCCAATCTCTGTTGCTGTGAGGGGCAGCCTCAGGGTCCAGCTGTGAGCAGGAATGAGGTGGCCTGATGAGGCAAGAGCTGCTGTGCATTAGCTGTAGCTGTTGGTTTTTCTCTTCCCTCCTGTGAGCTCTGAAAGTTAAATGGGAATGAAGTAGCTGCTGAATAAGAGACATGTTATCCCTCGCCTGCATCCCTTTATAGGTGGCAAGTTGCCATGGCTAAGACACCAATCAATTGTTACTCTGAAATCAGGGGTTATTCTTCAGCTTTTTTTTCTAGAGAAATAGGATATCTGCCATCTCCAGTGCCCAGGCAGTATCTGAAAAGGTGAGTTCTGGTATTAGTATGTGTGCTGTGTGTGCCTGCACATACACACTCTCCTGCTGTTCCTGGATGCCCATTCCCTAATTTTTCCCTTGCCTGTGAGACTGGATAAACAGCCCAGAGGCACTGGGGAGCTCCAGGGTGTGGGGGAAAGGCTGGCCTGGCTGATCTGGTTATGTAAAACTAAAAGATATTTACTCAGTGCATTGGGTGGACTGTTCTTGTGTGCAATGAATTGTGCAACTGTACAGCCATAGCAAAGCAGACTGGGATCCTCTGCCAGTCCTCTGACTTGTCTCCCACATGGAATCATTACAGCTGCTTGTCAGGAATATGCAAAATTCCCGTGATCTGCTTGCATGTGTTACTCCAGATTGATTTCTGCTCAGGGTGTCTTTGCAGTATCAGTGAACCTTCTTGATGCTCTCTGTGGGTTTGATGACATGCTATCCCAAAAATTTGGACTGGATCATTTTTCTGAAGTACCTCATCACTATGGAAAAGTGAAAGCAAGCAGTGCCAATTACCAGGAAAGCTGTTGTAGTCCTTGGACTTACATTTTGGGCATATGGAGTCAGATGGCATTTTCTTTATATTATGACATTAGTGACACCAAGTATTTTTTCTGGTTCTTAGTCAAGAATGACAGGAAGGTAGAAGACCCTTAGAAGAAGTTTAAAATTATTCTCTGCAGTCTAGAAATCTGCCTTACAGACAGTAAGATGTTAAAGCTGAGTCTCTGAGGAGAAATGTTGAGATCACTTGATGAGTCTGTCAGGGTACACCTCCAGAGATGTGTGTAACATTTTAAATATAACAGATAATGAGAAGATAGTATTAAAAGTCTAAAAGGCAGAGCTGGCTGAAAACCCGTGCTTTGAGTCATCTTGGAGCTTTTGGATCAAGTTGGAGATCCTGACTGAGAAGGGGGAAGGGGAAGACTTTAGACTTAGTTGTAAATGGAATAAAAGGAATAGGTGCTTTTGTAGGACACCCTATTTAATGGTCACTTTTGGCTCATTCTGAGTTGAAATCTACTGCTGTAACATCATCAGTCTGCAGCCCCACCACTTCCAGCTGTGATCCAGCCAGACTGGCCAGGCTGAGCCAGCCTAGGTGTGAACACACAGCTTTCTGAGAACCATGGGGCTGAGGGACTGCAGGGAATGGAAGCCTGGATTCAGTAGGTAACACTCTCCTGGGAATCCTGTGGTGTGTTAATTAGTGCTGCCAGGGGAGAGAGAACCTCAGAACACGTGTGATTCAAAGGCCACAGTACAAATTCAAAGAAGATTTTATAGAGAGCTATTAAATAAAGTGCAGACTGTCCCTGGCCCATGGGGAGCAGTGTGGGGAGCAGCATTCTTGCCCTGTCCATAAGGAGGAGCTTCCTCCTTGCCCTCCAAACAGCACAGGTCTAGATGGACTTTTACTGACCCTACACTGGGTCATGCTAATTATGCTGGTGAAGGAACTAAGCAGCATTTTAATATTCAGGAGTAAGAGGTCTGTGTGAAAAGGGCTGTAGGTTATCACTGTATCCAAAACCCTGCTTTTGACCTGAACTGTGCAAAACAGCCTTTGTTTTTGTATGATGCTTTAAGTGGCTGTTGTTCAGGCTGAGGGTAGTTGTTTTTGTGTGTGTGTCTGTACTGAGAGAAAGGTTGTGCTATAAATTAGAGCTCCTGGATTTCTCCTGCTGGACCAATGCATGTGGGTGTGTGGGGAGGTCCTGCTCTGGCTTATTCTCTGCTCATTTCTGTTTGTGGTTCTCCACTTTGCACTGAATGCAGATGTTTATGCATATATTTAGAAAAGGCTGGTCTGGAAATAAACTTCTCTTTTGCAGCACTCCACCTCCCTCAGCTTCATATTTTAAGACTCTTTGTTCTCTCATAGTAATTTTCCAAGTGGATTAGTGCAGGTCACCAAGGCATCAACATCAGTGAAATACAGCAAGATGTTGCTGTCATCTCCAGAAACACTCCAGCACTCACCCCATTGCTTATCAACCCTCACTCCAGTAATCCTAATAGCTATGTCAGAGCAAGATTAACAGAAAATCCAGGCAAATATTTATGGTTCCCTTCAAGGTATGTATTAATCAGAGAATGTGGAGTAGATGCTTTATGAGGAATGCTTGGAAACCTTGTTCACGTGGGCTGAGGAGGGATTCTGCCAGGCTGGGTAAGCTGCTGCCAGCTTGGGGGGAAGAGGCATGGGGCAGACAATGCAGGAGAGGATGCAAGATTCCCAAGTGGAATGGGGAGAGAAGCAGCTACAAGTGAAAAAGGGAGGATAAGGAGCTGTGTTTGTTCTCCTCGGTGCTATAGCAGCATCATATGGCAGCTCAGTAGTGAAAGAAAGCAGAAGAAACACAAAGACAAAGAAGAGGAGGAGCAGGTTGAGAAGAAAGAAACAGAAGAACCATGCAGCAGGGTGGCATCTGGGAAATGCCTGGGAAAGCATTCCTGGTTGGGAGGTGGCAGTTTTTAAACAAGGTGAAACCTGGAAACCAATTTCTAGTTTCAGTTAGACTGAAAACAGTCTAAGGGGATGTGCAGGTTCCTGGAGCTCCTGGAGTGATATGAGAGGGCTGGTGAGATGCAGCTTCCTCCCACAGTGTACAGCTAGTCCCAGGAGGACTGGGTGCCTGACTCCAGTCTTGTAATGGCGACGATACTTCCCCAGTTTTAAAACGTCTCCTAAAAAAAAATCTAATACTTTAACACAGGCATGGCAGTGCTGACCAGAACTATAGGAAAATCATGTGAGGAGTGTGATGGATGCTGCAGTTGAGCAAAAGTCAGGCAGAGACCAGTCTCTGAAGAAAGAGCTGGAAAATAAGAGATTTACTCCTGGCTGTAGCTCTAAGTTCTAGGAGATGTCTGTACTGTCCTTAGCATGCTATAGTCAAAGACTGCTTTGTGCCTGGGAAGGGCCATCACTAATGCTTAAAAATGCTTCCTCTTTTCCAGGGGGGGAAAAAAAGCAGGATTCTTTGTAGTTTGTGTGAGTTTAGGGGGTGTTTTGTTCTGGCTCAGCTGCAGGGCTGTGACACCAGAGGGAGTAGGTGAGCCTCGAATAGCTGCTTTCAACAAAAACCAGCAGCAAATAATCACAGCCTTTGCAAGAGGTAAATTAAAACCATCTCCAGCCTGGAAAACATGCACAGCTCAGCATCTTTTCTTCATAAATATTTCCCTGCTGTTGAATCTCTGTAACCCCTTCAGAGCCCAGCTCTTCCCAGCTTAGGTGAGCCCCCTCCTCACCATGTGCTCCCCGAGTGGCTGCTGGGCAGGGATTTTGGAACTGAGCTCTGTGGCTCTGTCAGAACTTATTGGCTTGGAGAAGTCAAGAAAGTGTTGGTATGAAACCAGTTTGGCTTTTCTGCATGGCACTGGTCAGCCTGACATCCCTGTGGAGCCGTTGTTCGCACTGGAGCAGTGAATTTGGGTTTTTTCCCATACGTGTTTCTGTGGCATTTAGCTGTGGAGGAGATTGGTCTCAGTGTCTTCTGTCCCACTTTAAATGTGGGGCTTGTGCAGTCTTTGCACACCCAGCAGGACCACTGAAGGAGCTGGAAGTGTGGGATTTTACACTTGTGTGATCAAAGCCAGAAGGTGTTCTTTCCCACCTTAATGGCATTGTATCCTTGTCCTTCCAGAGGCGTATGTGGAATTCTGATCTGAGGAAGCTGAGAGCAAGCTGCCATAAGAGGGCTCCAGAGCCCTGTTCTTGACTGTGTTCCTTTGTGGAACAATCTTCCCCTTTTTCTTTATCAGTATGTCCAAGCTGCCTTAGTAAAACCCTCTTACACCTGCTCTAAATATTCTTTTTTATTGCACCACTCACAGGTTATGAACCTGGGTCTCGTCATTTTAACCAGCACAACAAAAACGTACTACAAAAATGCCTTGAGTAAAACTTATTTCTTTGAATAGAGGAAATTTGACTTAGGAAGACTCTTTCCCTTTTTCTGGTGCAGCCATAACCCCATAGCAGGAGGTGTGTCAGTCCAGCTGAAGGGAGAGCAGCCCACGTTGAGAGGTTAATCTGTATGCAGGGTGCTGCCTGCCCGTCTGGTAATGAGCACAATGAGCCTGGGGATGGGCTTTGGGCAGGGGAGGGAGTCCTGTTGCCATGACAATACAAATTGCAATGCATGACTCTTCAGATAAAGGCATCACGTTTTGAAAGGAGAAAAAAAAATAGTGTGAAACAATAGTGGAAAGATGGTGTAAGGAAAAAAAAATAGTGTTAAATAATAGCAGAAAGATATGGTGTGAGTTCTAGCTTTGACATGAAGCTTGGGAGAAGAAGATGGGGCTGTAGATACTAATTCTGGAATTGTTCTTCCCCTCAGGGTGTGGAGGAGCATTAAGAAAATCAGGCAGGAGCCAGGCCTCCTATGAATAAGTGTCTAGCAAGTTTTCCATGCAGATATTCGGACGTGCAGTAATGAGTTCCAGTAACAGCTGAGCTCTGACTGCACCACAGGAGGCTCTGGGACCATGCAGTGAGAGCCTGCTCACCATGAGGGTCCAGCTGGAATGGCTGGGCATGGTGCAGATGGACAACTGTCCGTATTTCTGTTGTGCCTTGAGCAGATTCCTCTGTGTTATCACTGTCTGGAGCAAAGTCAATGTGCCCTGGGAGCCAGAGGCAGTAAGGATGTATTTACAGGAAAGCCAGAGAAGTCCAGTAGATTAGTCCTGCTCTAGGGGCTTTTTAGGAATCTGCCTGCTGATCCTTTTTAGGTGCAACATTTCTAATCCTGCTGCAAGTCCTTGTTACAGACAGGTTTTGTTTTTAGCTGTGGCCAGTATAAGACCTGTTTTTACCTTGAACTGGCACCTTTTTAACACAGACTCCAAAGATCACGGTAAAACGGGCTTTTTTTAACTTTTGTTCTCTCAAAACTCTTCACAAGGTGAAACTAAACTTACCCAGTTGCCTGTAATTCAGGATGTGTTATGATTCCACTGGTGTCGCAGCCAGTTGTGTTGAGCACAAATAGACTTTTCAAGGAAGGATGGGATAATTAGAAGCAATCCAGTGATTCTTGTGACTGTATAAAAATAACCGGACTTTTTTAAGGATGAGTTATTTTTAGGAGCCTCGTGTCAAAAAGGGCTTGTGGGGTTTTGCATTCAAGAACAGTGAAGTCAGATGTTATACCTGCTTGGGTTTTTTTTTCCTGGTTTTTTCCCCCCCCCTCTGAATAAGATCTGTGCTGAGGGTCTTGCTTCATAAAATAAATTGGCACTGGAAGTTGTTGGGATAAGTTACACAGACTGGCAAGGGAACATCAGCTTCAGGTTTAGCAGTGGAACCCAAGTGGCCCAACAGTAATTAGTGAAGATCAGACTTACAGAACTGTTTTAAACAATACACACAAAGAAAGCTTGCAGCCTGGAGCTGTTTGAACTGTATTTATTTTGGTGGTTTATTGTGACTTGTGGAGGGGGAACATTCTCCTGTCCTTTAATGATACTCTCCTGTAAGCAGAGTTTTTCAAGCTACTCCTGAAAAGCTGTTCTTCCAAGGGAGAAGTTCTGGGTTGGTGGTCAAAACCAAAAAGTGAAGTTTTTGTGTTTCCTGTTATGATATATCTTCTTGGTGCTGCTCAGAAGTCAAGCAATAGTGTTTATGTATTAAAAGAAGGGGAGAGGGTTGAGGGTCTTTCTCTGGCTGCTGGGAGGCATCTGACCCACCACACTAAACCCTTTCACAAAGGTGCTGGGTTGTAGAATGTGTTACCAAAGGTTCAGCTTATGTACCTGAACATGGATAAATGGAACTGAAGATTAAATATTGGAATATGCTTTACTAGTGGGACTTCTGGAGATCACTGGGAGGCCTTGCCCAGTGTGAAGCAATTTGTTGTAAGGTTTGGTGTGGGACAGAGCAGTCTTTTCTTTGATGTAAAGGGGAAGAGAACATCTTGTGTTGTTTGGTTCCCTTCTGATTGGAAGTCTCTTGTGTAAGAGGCTGGTGCTGGGAAGGGGGGAGCCACCATTCATGCATCTGGGAACCACTGTAAGAAGAGACTTGGAGCCACTGCAACTCCAAAGCAGTGATTCCTTGGATTACCCTAAAATTACTAAACTCCAACTATGTCGTTTTTGGGATTTTTAGATGCTCTGTGAGCATGGCACTGACATTTTTCTCCGAGCACCATTGTGCTGTTAAGATCTTACAAACAAGCTCAGGTTAACCTTTACTTCTGAGCTCATAATCAGTTTTGTGGTTTCCACCCAATACTGCTGCATTGTTTCATGTGATTCTGAAAGTGAAACAAAAATGAAATTGTCCTGTCAGCTTTTCTTGTTGATATACCTGAAATTAGGTCCAGTGTGCTGCTGGCAAATGGTTTTAAGTGCAGGGATATCTCACCTTCATCTGTGTGTTAAGTGAGTTAAAGCGTGCCTGTGGTTAGTGGTGTAAATGTAAAAGAATGCTTTTTCATTAAAAAAAAAAAAAAAAAGAGCAAAGTTAATGATCCTGAATGAAATAACTTCTGACTCCCCTTATTTTTGGATTGAGCATGTCCATAGTTGAGGTCAGGAATTCAGAACAATATCTGATGGAAGAAAATAGAGGTTTGCTAAGCAAACATAAACATGCCACAACTAAAAGGCCAAATGCATTCTTGATGTAAATGAAATTTTCAGCTTGGTAATTCCAGCAGATGCATCAGTAGGATTGCGTGGAAAGGAACATATTGGGTCACCAAGGAAAAAGGTGCATCTACAGTGCCCTCACAGAGCAGGGGATCCTGGGGAAAAACTCCCTAAAATGCCTGTTCACTGCTGCCTTTTTCTTTCCCTTCCCTTTTGTCTTCCTTCAGAAGGAGACATCTGTGCTCCTCCACTGCTGCTGGTGCCCACGTGCATCCCTGACGGAAGCGGGAGAAAAGCCCTTTAATCCTTATAAGGGGGGACGGCAGTGGCCTCTGGTGTTTCCGGAGCTTTGAGGAAGTTGCTGAAGTTCCTCTCAGTTGACTCTCCTCCACAGAAATGTGACAGATGGGTCTTTTCCTTTTATGGCCAATAACCCTGGTTTCCCTCTGCAATAAAATCCTGGGTCAGAAGTAGAAGTGAGAAGTCGGGCAGGAGGAAGAGGCTGGTCTTACCAGAGCCCAATGGGTGGGGATGGCATTTGCAACATAGTAAATTCAAAGCTAAAATAAACCAAGTTACAACATTGACCCTGAGGTGATGGGTTTGTTTGTTTGAAGGGTGCCATAGATTTTTCAGTCTTGTTGCTTAAGACAGCAATTAGGAATTGTGAGTCTCCTTAATTTCATGGGGAGAGGTTTATCTGATCCAAACCCAAGATGGTTTTCAGAGTCTGATTGAGTTTAGATAACTTTGAGTCTAGATAAGCATAGGAGAACAATACACATTTCTTCTCTATAATCTTCTTTATACCAGGTAAAATGTCTTGGGTTCTTATGGCTGTCTCAGAGTAGTTTTCTTTCTGAACCCAAAAGAGCCATTTTCTACCCCAGTTAATGTCCTGTGCCTGATGTTTGGCACTGGTGTCACTCATTAGCTGAGAACAGGTAATGTCCCTCTGGGTGGTAATTCCTGATGCCTTGGACAGCCAAAAGCCAGCTTTGTCAGCCAATAATGTCTTTTACAAATCATCCCTGGCTACAAATGGTTTGATGAATTTGAACCTTAAAAGTATTTTTCTAATAAAGTCAATCTCCTGTTTCTTGCTGAAAGTGCTTCATATCCTGTTTCACAAGGTTAATGCAAATGGCTCATTTGGCACTTGGTTAAACTGCTCCTTTTTTAAGTGGTACAGCTCGTGTTTCTTCCATGCAAAACCTATTGGCTGACACTTTATTTTTGGTTCTTATGTGGCACTTGAGCTCTGAAATTAGGATAAAAAAAGACAGTAACTAGTTAGGAGAGTCTCTCGTGATGCTGCCAGGATTGTTTCATTCCAGCCACCCCTCACTAGATCAGTGTCCAGTTGCAGGGATACGGCTGGGACTTCTCTCTTGGAGAAGGGTGTTTCCATTCCTTGGTGGTGGACAGTGGGGTTTGCCATGGAAAGCCTCTTTCCTGGGGTCACTAACTGGTCAGCAGGAGCTAAATGTTTCCCCACATGATGGGGAACCACTTTGGAAGTGGTTTTTCAGTAGCATCCGTATATTCTTCAACTCTGTTTTAATGCTGGTGTGTTTGTGATCATGTTTTTTTCTTTTTTCCTTCCTCTCCTTGTCTTTACAATAGACATCCCAAGAAAATGAGAACAGGATCTGGAAGTTGCTCTGGGACTGGGGAAATGGCTGAAATCGGTCTGTGTCTAAATACTGTGCTGCCAAAATGGTTGATTTAATCTTTGAGTATCCCACCCCCTGTGTTCTTGTCTGTGGCTTGTACCCCTGTGAGGGTGTTGGACTTAATCCTTTCAGAGGAACTGAATGTACAGCATAGTTTAATAATCCACTCTTTGGGTAATGTAACCCCACAACACCAGTTTTCATCCTTACTTAAATCCAGATATACCAAAGCTTTCTGTACTTGCAGTTCTTGTATTTTTTCCTCCTGTATGGGTGTAGGAGGAGGGAGATGGTTTGTGTGTGGTAAAGGTGACCAGTGGGCCCCCATGCTGCACCAGGAGCATCATTCCTCTGTGGCCTGGGGTGTTAGGATGGCTTTCATTTCCAAAACCAGCCAGGATTCTCCCCTCCAAACCAAATCGTCATCAGCAGTACAACATGAAATATTCCAGTTGGTTTTGCTGTTGTAGCTGGGTCATGGCCGAAATTGCTGTTGGTGCTTAGGAATGAGCTGGGTCTCAAACAGATCCCTGGAGATGAGATGACCTGTGCTTTTTGAGGGTTTTTCTGCTGTTAACAGATAACAGGCTTGCAACATCTCTGGTTTGTAGACAAGTCATGCCATGCAAATCGTTGAACAGCGTGCTTAATGAAGCTCATGTGCTCATGCAGGGGAAGAGGGGAACCAGTCTTCCCGATGGGTGTTTGT
Organism: Parus major; assembly: GCF_001522545.3. NCBI lineage: Eukaryota > Metazoa > Chordata > Aves > Passeriformes > Paridae > Parus > Parus major. The sequence goes on along the minus strand of NC_031783.1, from coordinate 12,938,168 downwards.
GAGCGTAGCAGAAAGGGAACTCTTCACTTGGCATTTCACAACACCGAGGTTGCAGGCTGCTGTTCCAGTCTCACTCCTGTTGTGTAGGGCTGTGTGTCCCACACAGCTCTGGGATCCCACAGACCTTGCAGGGCTTCCAGGAGTTGTTGCTGGCCTCTTTTCCCTGACCTCCTGCCTGCTCTCACGTGGCTGTGCGGAACTCAGCTTGTCTTGCTGCATTACCAGCTGCTGTTCAGAGCTGCTGCAGGTGCAGAGGCTCCCTTTGGAGTTGCTAACTCAGCTTAGCTTCAATGTCTGCAGATCTGAGGTGCTTTTTCTCTTACTCCAAAGCGTTTCCAATCCCCGTGTTTTTTCCCCCAACTAATAAAAAAGTGAATTGAAAGGGATTATTTGACTTAGTTGAAAATTAAATTACAGGTTAAACAGTTTTTCTACTTAGAAGCCAAAACGTGTCCTGAATTACCCTCATTTGGCAGGACATTGCAGCACTGCTCCATTAACCTGTCTGTCCCCCCACGGGAGTTAAGGCAGCTTGATTGGCTTTGGTCAAGATTAGGCTGGTCTGGGGGCCAGCAGCCACTTGGCTCGATGGCCTTGGGTGGCTCTGTCCCCTCTGCCCTGCTCTGCTGGGTCCTTCCCAGTGCCCCTCTGCTCCCTGCAGCCTTGGGAAGGCACATTGTAACACCCAGGGCCAAACAACCTTAGCAGAACTTTAAAAATCACCCATAAATTGGGTGTTTGAGGGTTTTTTCACCACTTCTGCAGCAAACAGAAACCCAGGCTCAGCTTTTGGTCATTTAAGCTTTTTTAGAAGTTCCAGCAGGCTGCTCTAGGGCCATGGGCTCTTGTTTCTCCGCTGCCTTTGTTAAACACAGCGAATGAGCCGCAGGTGACTCAGTGTCACATTGGTGAAGGTGCAAGATGAAGGTTAGCAGGGCCATTTTCATACCTCTGTGGTAAATATTGTTGCTATAAATATTACAGTTACAGGGCTGGCTGCCCTGTGGTTCAGTTCAGGGGTGCAAATGTGTCCTGTCTGCACAGTGCTCATGTGGGGGAGCAGAAGGTAAGAAATAACTGAAGCACACAGGCATTAAAGCAGTAAATCATCTGAATTTCTGAGTTTTCAAAAGGGCCAGTTATCCCTTTGCTTTCTATTTGCTCAATCCTTGCTCATTCCCCAACATTTTTTTAATTTTTGTGCAGTCTGGCCTGTTTAAAGCTAGGAACACCTTACTTTGGGGGTTTCCCCTCATTTTGGGTTTCATTTCCCAGGCAGCACAAGCTGTGCTTGCCCAGTTTGAGGGTAGATTTGTACCCAGACCAAAGATGTTTACCAGCATAAGTTCACCTTCCCCCATCCCTTGCTGGTGTTGTAATGATCTGGAGTGTGAAATTCTGTTGTAGGTAGAGATTGCAGTTAAAAAGGCTCTAAACTGAAAACAAGGTGTGTTAATGCTGCTAAATTACCATCAAAATTGCTATATTGCAGAGGCTCCTTAAAAAGCATTGTAGGTGTATTACATAAAACTGGGTCTCCATGCAATTTTTGATGGAGGACAGGACATCTCTGTAGCAGAGTTCCTCTTGCTGATCTTTTTGTGTTATAATAAAATCTGGGAAACTGTAGGGGGAGAGAAAACCACAGGAAAAATAGGATAGGTCTGGAAGAGGCTCTCTCCAGGTTCTACCACACAAAGGGTAGGGGTTTGTGTCTGGGGTGAGGTGATGGGGGAATTTGTTTATCATGTGGTGGTGTAAGAGGGAAGTTTCAAAATTAACTTCAGTAATTGTTCATCCTCTCAGTCTCACAATACATCATTAGCAGGTACCTCTGCAAATAAGATACCTTGATTTTGTTAGCCTTTACCTTCTTGGCCTCCTTGGGTGCAACCCCTGATGTGACCTTCCAGAGTTATCCTTTAAAAATCAAGTTGCCTGTCTTGAAATCTAAATCTGTGCCTCTCCCAAGGTCTCTATTGTTTCCACAGTCAGATTTCATCACTTAGTGTTGCAGCTACTGGAAGCAGCATCACTTTTTTGTGAGATTGTACAGAGGATTACATGGATAACCTCCTGGATCTGCTCTGCTGAGCTGAGTACGGGAATGTGCACTGGGGGAGAGCAGGAGGGGCAGCTGCTGAGGCTTTGAACTCCTCTGCTAGTATTTAATTATTTACCTTGGCTGGGAAGGCAGTGGCTGTTATCTGCAATCAGTCCAACAGATCTCAAAGCTGTGCCTGACAGCTGCAAATGTGTTTCCAGTAGCATGTGCTGAGATTCTCTTAACTTTTTTCCTGGGAAGGAGCGATATGACCTCAGGTATAGTGATTTAGCCAACATAGTCCGTGTGAGCTCTCAGGATATATTTAACCTATTTAATAATGTGGCCAAGCAGTGTTTTCCTCTGCAGATGGACTCAGGTTGGTGGGTGACCACCTCTGGGTATGTCACAGTCCACCCCATATCCAGCCTTCTCAGTGTGCTGATCTGGAGAGATGCTCTGTGTGATACCAACCTGCTCAGGGCTGGGGACTAGCTTTTGGAAGAAAACCTCATAATTCTGGTGAGGAGAGCTTATCCTTGTGGGAAACACTTGTTCCTCATCTCAGGGGAAGGCATCCTGGTGTGATGGTTGTGTGATGCAAATTTTCCAGTGCTCTTTTCTGCAGCCAACCTGTTGCCTGCACCTTTTGATGTATTTCTCATTGCCCTGGAGCTTGAGAGAAAGTAGCTTTGAAACAAACATACTTCTTTATAAACATTCCAGAGAATGAAAAAAATAACATAGTTTTGTTCAAGTTCAAATTAAATATGACCTTTCTGTATGAAAGAGCTGTTTCTCATACTCAGGTTACCCTGAATGTGAGATCAAGGAGCAATTTCTTGTGCTAGTGCTGTTTCCATGTCTGGCCAGCCACAGGATCAGTGGTGCTGAGCAGCACTTCTCATGTGAAGCTGCAGATATTTTTGCTTCATAGGTCTCTAACCACTTCACCCACACCAGCAGCTGTTCTGGCCTTTTAAAGTCAAACTCTGGGGAGGGAAAAGCTTATTTTGGTTTGGTCTGTGTGTTTCAGAAACTTCTGAATTACAGATATGAGGTAGTTCTACTGACTTAGGCAAGAGGTGGGAGTTACCACATTTTTCTGGTTCTGGGATTCTGACACAGCCCAAACCTTCATGGGAATTAGCCTGGAAGGAAAAGGGCATTGAGTATCTCCAGAATCTTACAGATGGGGTGGGACTAAAATATGCTCAATTTAACAAGAACAGGCAAAACAGAAGACATTGGTTTGAGTCATAATGTTTTGTAATGGGTTTAATCTATGGCTGTATAAAATCTTTAACCACTCTTTAAGATTGGACTCGATGGAGATGTTTTCCAGTCTTAATTGGAAGATTCTGTGCTGTGGTACTTGGTGGGTTTTGTGTATAAATGCATGTTTTCCTTATCCAGCTTTTAACTCCCAGTCACTCTTAGGTCTCTATGCCCCAGCACATTCTTACAGCCCAGACCAAGCCTGTGCCTCTGCTTTATTTCTCCCTGTGACCTCTCCCCTCGGACATCAGTCCATGCCTGTGCTGAGGAGAGGAAACCTCTGTTTTTTTCCCAGGTTTCCCTTCCTGCTCTCGGTCCCTGCCGTGTGAGCAGCCACCGCTGAGCGGCAGCGCTGCCTGGGGAACAGCCGTGCTCCGGGGGCAGCTCCAAACCCACGATCTCCTCCCAGCCCCTTGCTCTTTGCTCCATCACCCATCCAAGGCGTGGCTTTCCTTTCTCCACCCTGCCAGGATTTTGTGTTTGGGGTTGGTACCTGCTGCCCATCGTGCCCGCTGTGTGTGGCTCCAGGACCAGAATATTGCCACAGTAATTCATGCTGGAAGGAGCTTTCCCTGCAGTGGGCAGTCAGGATCTGTGGAGTTGGGGTCTCCCCATCCTGTGCTGTCTGTTTGTACATCTCTAAAGGGGGTCTCCTACCCAAATAGATTTTCTTGGGGTGGATTATAGCCTCTTTATCCCAGCTTAGCATAAAGGAAATCCCAGAAACAGCCCTGAAGGAGTGTGTTCATGAGAGCTTATCCATGCTTAAAGGTTGTATTCATTTAGCCACTTCTGCATCATTTTTTAGTTAAGGTCAGTGCAGCTTTATGGACAGTGAGACTTTGTGGGGAGGAAGAATCTGTGGTTCTTTGTTTTCCACTAACTCATCTGGTTGGGAATTGCAGCTCTTTAATTAAAGCAGCACAGTACAGCCTGGCCCTGAGGTGCTGTTCTGAGGCACTTGCATTCACATCTGCTTTTGGGTAAAGCTCGGCCTGTTTGGGGTCAGCCTGTGTCACTGTGTGTCCGAGAACAGGAGGAAGCAGCAAATCAATCACTGGGGGTCTGTCCCAGGCTGCCTCAGCTCCCTGTCAGCCAACATCCCACGTGTGCCATCGGCAGAGACCCCTGGAGCGTGCACCTCACCCTTCCTGGGGGATTCAGGGAATCTCGGCAGCACAAGGATTTAATTACCCAGCATATGGAGAGCTGAGGGGAGCTCAGAGCCACCACTGGGAGTGGAGGGCGGTGACGACAGCCGGGGCTGTTGTTGTTTAAGTCGAGTTTCCCCCACCCTCCCTGCGTTTTGCTCAGTCAGTAAATGGCTCCGTGTGAACTCCTACGGCACAAGGCGGCACGCGGGAATGCCGTGGGCAGTCAGGATGGGATCTGTGCGGATCATCTGATGTTTTTGTCCATGTGGCATTTGTTTAGCTTGCAGTTGGGAAAAGTGATTTGTTACTGACTGTGGCCAAGAGAATATGGAGACTGGCAAGGAAAAGTTGATTACATGGGATTTTTGCCCCTCTGATGAGTGGGATGGACTTTGGAGAGTTATTTTTAGTTGATGATGGAGTGGAGGAAAAAGTCCAGGCTGTGTTTAAAACTGTAGCATCCATTGGTAGTACCAGCAGAAGTGCTGAGGGAAGTGGTAAACTCATATAAAACACTCCCTGCCACCTTCAGGAGGTGCTGGAACAACAAGGGTGTTGAAGGGTTGTGCTGCCCACACTAAAAGCAAAGCATCCACCCTTGGCCAGGCTGGCCCTGAGCACAGAAAGCTGCACATCCAGCACTGACCCTGGGAACAAAGGATCCTCCTGAACCCAAACATGTTTGTGTTAATCCTGCTGCTTCCTGGCGGGCAGCGAGAGGAAGCGGAGCCAGTGCCTGTAACAGATGTACAGTGAGGAGATTACAGGGTGCGATTAAACACCCTCTCCATCACATCCTCCCTCAGCCCGGCGCAGCAGAAATGGACTGTCCAGGCTGCCTGCCAAGCTGGGGCAGATGTAACAGGCAGCAGATTCTTAATCTCCTGTCTTCATGCCTGGTTTGGAGCCGTTCCCTAATTTCAAGACTTCTTCAGCACCTAAAGCGTGAGTGCCTTAGCTGTACCTGCCTGCAAGGAGGAGTGGGCTGGGAGAAGGCAGGAGGACTCGTGGAATTCAGTGTCCAGAAATGATGCATTCAGCTGAAGTGCTGTTAAAGCTAAAACACAACCTGAGTGCAGCAGGGTTTGCTAAGGGACCAAGTGCTGAAGAAGTTGGGAAGGATCTTTATTTTGGTGGTCTGAGTTGCTTTTTGGCCACTACACTTGGAGTAGATGATTTCAGGTCTGGGAAGGACTTGTTCCCTCTTTGTGGGTTTAGGTGGTGCCTTATATTGCTGTAGCCAGTCTTGATGCCAAATGCTGCTCTTCCCATGGAAATAATCTAGGTTGGTTGCAAAAAATCAGCTATTCCACTGCATGTTTAGGGTAATTAATATGGTAATGGGAGAGTATCTTCCATTATCAAACGAAGAGCTGGTTCTGAAGTAAAAGAGCCCTTTGTGGAAATTGTGGAGTTCAGAATTGTCATTGTGTGAGATGTGCAAAACCCTCATCAGCCAAGTGGGTTGGGTTTGACTCGACAGAAATTAGAAAAGGACCCTTTGCTTGGGCAAGGGCTGTGATCTCAGTTGTGGTACCAGAGCAGTAGCTGTTGTCTGAACCATGGGCTTCCTCCTCAGTTCCGTGTAAAGGGATCCAACAATGTGCCATTGTTTTGGGTAGAATAAGGGGAAAAATCCAGCAGGTTCTGCTAATGACACGTGTGTGGTGCCAGAGTCTCCCATGGAGAGGCCGTGGCTCAGTCAGAGGCAGCACCAGGTGACACTCGGGAGTCAGGAAGCCACAGGACTGTCCCCTTCACGGGGTGCATTGGCACAGGCACAGCTGCCTGTGGGTTTGCAGCTCCTTGAGGACAACACAACTTGGGAGGGATCCCAGAAACGCACACAGCTGCTGTGGCACCCGCTGTGCCGCAGGCACACGGGGAACCGGATACCTCCTGTCATGTCATCCCAGGAATCTACACGGCCATGCCTCTTCCCTTTCTCCTTGCCTGCACAGAAATCCCTTCTCCTGAGTGCAGGAGACAACTGTTTGGCAAATAACAGCAGCCTGGGCTCCAGGGAGAGCATTGTTTCCAATAGCCACCAGGCTGGAGGCAGGAGCAAAAGGGAATGGGATGAGGGTCTAAGCGACACCATCTGCTTCAGAAGGGCATCGTTTGGGCAGCAGAGGAGGCTCCTGGAGTTAAGTAATTGGGAATAGCAGGCTCCTGGCTGGAAAATGTGCCAGCCCTCCTGGCAAAAAGCTGTTAAATCTCTGTTGCTGGCGTGTGGAAGCAGTTCTGTGTAACAGGGCTCCAAAGGCTCTTTTTAACCCTTGGTGTACATCAAAAAAACCCAACCTAAGGCACTTTTGATCTTGGAATGGCATGTGGCCAGGTGTTGGGAATAAAGGGGAAGGTGGGTCCTCATGGAGGTATGTGAACAGCTCCGAGTCTGATCCTCCTGTGCCGCCAACAGCCAGATGTGGTCTGCCAAAAATGCACACAAAATGGTGCCTGTTTTAACGGCTTTAACAGGAAAACGCAGGGTGTGATGAATGATTCATGGGAATCAATAGAACCCGAGGCATTTACTGCCCCTTAAAACCAGTGCCTTCCTGCCAAGGGCTGCATTTGCAAGGTGAGTGGTGACAAAATCCTCTGCTGAGTTTTGGGATGCAGTCACACGCTTGGCTCCACGCTTGCTCCAGCCCTTACCCCGCTGTCTGCAAACACGTCCGGCTCACCAGCCAGGCCCAGGAGCCTTTCATTCTCCAGATGAAAGCACCAGCAGTTGGGCATCTCCCAGCGAGCACAGATACAAACAAGGCCCCACTTTGCATCCCCCTCCTCCTAGGGTGGCTTCCTTGGAAGCTTTGGCCTTCATCCTGTTTGTCTGATTCACGATCAAAAGAGTGTTGCTGCCTACGTGTGTCTTGAAGCATTTTCTTCTTTCATATCTCACATAAACGTCCAATTTCTTCATTAAAATAAAACGAAAGTAATGCAGTCAAGTAACATCTATCTCTGCAGTGGTCGTATTTTGCTGATTATGAGAGCAGGGCTGGGCAAAGCTCTTTTGGGGCCTTTTCTGGTGTGCAGGGGAAGAGGATGCTACATGGCCAGATGGGTTTTCCTGCCAGGGGGAAGGTTGATCTAAGAGTCCAAGTCCCAGCCATCCTGAAGATGAAACACTTGGATCATAAAACATGTACTTTTTTCAAGTCTGATCTGGAGGTTTTTTAATCTTCCTCGAATTAAAGAAAAATCTCTTGTTTGACCCAAAACAAAATTGTTTTCTTTGGCCAGCCAACTGAAAAAAAATTAGCTCTGTCCCTAGTGTTGGTCCAAGCTCCCTTCCCAATTGTGCCTCCACAGCAATCCTGCTCCATGCAACTCTACCAGTCCTGGATTAGAGCCCTGTTGCTAAGGAATTTGCAAGAATAAGAGATTTCATCCACTTGCTCTTAGTCCAGCTATTCTGGTTAACTTTGTAAATATTTGTTCATTTTCCACCTTGGTTTTATGGATGTTTGTCCACATTCCGTGTTTTTCAGCTGTTTAATCATTTATTTTGTCAGATTTTGCAAAACAATATATATATATTTGCTTGTGTGCCTGGTGAAGCTGAGGTTTTGATGTAACTGCAGGGTTTCCATCAATGGTAGAATTAGAAGCCCTTTATATGAAGGTGAAGGATTTTGGTCAGGAAACAGATGAACTTGATGTCTTTTTGCCACATTTTTACCTCTGCAATTTCCTCTGTTTTGTGACTGGTGAACCTGGTAGCTGTCCCATGAGTTTTAGGTGATTAGGATTTATGGATTAATTTTATATCTATTTTCTTGTAACTTGGAAAGATCTTTGGTTCCCATTAGCTGTGGCCTTTGGTCTCCAATGGAGGACCAACCTGGCAGCCCCACCCTCACCTGAGAACCTGCAGTTAGATGGGGGAATTTTTACAGTTCTTAAAGCTGTTAGTAGTGTGCTGAGTCTTTTATTTTCTTCCTTTAATGTTTGTTTTCCTCCTCAGGAAACCTGTCGGAAGTGCCAGGGGCTGTGGAAGGAGCACATGAATCTCACCTGCGAGCAGCTGGCTGAGAAGGATGACATCAAGTACAGGACATCCATGTAAGTAAAACTCCACAAAAACAGGGGAAAACAGGGAGGTGGATGGACTGGGAATGACAGTATATTATTCCTCAGTTTCTGCTGGCTGTCACTGCCTTCCCCACGAAGGTCCTGGGGATGGCAGAGCTGAGGGGTCAGACAGCTCCCAGGATGGGATTTCTGTCTGTGAGAGACACTTGGCAGCAGATCCAGCTGGTAATTTGAGAACGTGGGAAAGTTGTCACCAGCCCAGCCTGCTCCTCTGGCTGGCCCAGTGTCTGCAGGCTGGCACCTGGTCCTTCTCAGAGGTGAGAAACCCCCATTAGCATTGCTGGGGGGAGAAGGGAGGTGGTGTACGGAGGCAGAGGAGTGGATTGAGTCACAGCAGGTCGTTATTACCCTTTGAAAATCTGGAGTGGAGATCTGCACTGTTTGCTCAGCTGCTGCTTTGTGGGTGAGGATGTTTTTTCCTCCAGAAGCTTTTGCCTGTTTCTAACCAGTTTGTAGGAATTGTTACAAAGTGCAGTCACATTTTGAAATATGCAGATGTAAATCCTGACTGTTACCCTAAAATCTTTTGCAGTTTGATTTCTCTCTTATCTACAGTAAATGACAAAATCCTCTGTCTTTAGGAAGCAAGGGAATTTTCATCCATGGAGCTAAATGTCTGTTGCAGGCAAGTGGGACTTGCCCACATTGCCCAATCCCTTCCTCTGATTTAGAGTCTGTCTGGCATGAGTAGAGGTTGTAAAGCTCCACCACTGGGATTTGAATGACTGTTGCTTGCTCATCCCACAGTCCCTAATTCAGAACAAAATCTTTACAGATTTGATATGACTTTTTTTTTCTCTGTTGATCCTTTCCCTGTAGGAAAGAGGGATGAGAGGGAGGAAGAAGGAGTTGTCATGTCCCTAATAAGGAAAAAAATACCAGTTTCAAAACCTTCAGCAGATTGTGTCTTTGGATAGATGAGTCTTAACTGCCTGATACAATAAAAACTTCCTTTTGAAGCCCTGCATAAGGAAAGGGAAGCCCAGCTGGAGTTCAGGCTAAACTTCCTGCCTTGCTCAAAGTTTCCAAAAAAAAAATCTGCATTGCCAGCATCCTGTTGAGTGGCGGAGGGAAGAGCAGCTGCAGCTCCACAGAAAGCCACTCTCAACTTGGGGTTTTTGTGTCTATTCTTAGCACATCTCCACATGCCTGTGTGCAGGTTGTGCTGGGTATAACTGTGTGGGAACCTTGGGTGTCTGCAAGGCTGGGAAGTTCCCACCTCACCATTCCCTGCTCCTCTGGCTGTGCTGATGAAGCAGTTTGTGGGGCTGTGCTGTAGCCTGGTTCACTGCTGTGGTCCTCAAAAACACCTCTCTGCCATCTCCCAAACATTTGTTACCTTTGCAGATGCACTGAAGCAGCTGGGTAGAGATCCCTGGCTAAGGATGGTCCTTCCTCAGTGTCAGAAGAATTGTGCTTCCCTCCATGAAAACACGCTGCGTTTGCTCTGCTGTCATCAAATTTCACTTCTAGATTGTGAATTGAAGTGTAACGTGATCTCCAGCGGTCAGAAAATTGGCCCTCAGAAGGATAATTTATATTCTTAAGTCTTTTAATTAAATGACCCGGCCTTTCTTAATTTCTGTGCCAAAACAGTCTTGCTGTGAGCTGAGCCTGTGCTGGAGCGTGTGTCGCTGCCAGGGTGTCCCTTGGGAACAAGGATTGAGCTTTGTCCTGGATTCCCACTTGTGCTCTGGTAGATGAAAACCCATCTCTTAAACTTTAAGCAATAACCCCTGCAAAATTTACGTAGGGAATCTCAGAGAAAAGATAACGCCTCTGTGGGGAAATGTGATTATTTTTTAGTTACTGATTTAAATTTAACAAACACTAAGTAAATCTGGGGCATAGCAGCCAGGCTTGGAAAAGAAATATGTGGTCGTGGCAACTTGGTAGCCAGAGCAACAGCCAAACATAAAAGCTGGAGGTGACAGCCAAATGTTTGCTTTTCTTGAACTTTATCTCCTTGGCTGTATTTTCCTTCAGCCAACTCAAGCATCCATGTGCCCTTTGGCCCTTGAACTTGCATCTCAAATTCCTCCCAAGCCAAAGCCTGGTGCTTTGGCTCTCATGGAAACCAGGATCAGGGCTGCAGCATGCAGCCAGTGATTGACTTTTTTTAGTTTATTTTGTTCTTGAGTTGTCATGGGCTGGCTCCAAGTGGAGCTGAGCCCAGACCTGCTTGGAACAGCGGTGAACTTGGGGACAGAATCAGAGGGAAGAGGAGGGGGTTAAAGCCATGCTGGGGTGTAGTGTAACAGTAATTTTATCACAGGCTGGTGAGTGCAAACACCCCTTTGCTAATTCTCCCTCATCTTGCAGAGAGGAGAAGATGACAGCTGCCCGGATTAGGAAATGCCACAAGTGTGGGACGGGCCTGATTAAGTCGGAGGGCTGTAACCGCATGTCGTGCCGCTGCGGCGCCCAGATGTGCTACCTCTGCCGGGCTGCCATCAACGGCTATGACCACTTCTGCCAGCACCCCCGCTCTCCTGGGGCACCCTGCCAGGACTGTGCCAAGTGCTCCCTCTGGACAGACCCCACAGTAAGTAAAGAAGGGTTTCTGTGAATGATTCTCACTCCCGTTTCAATCACGGTTCACACCGGCACATTGCAATACACACATTCCACTGAGGGAAAATGCTTTTAGCCAGCACAACTTTTACCTTTCCCAAGGCAGCTAAAAAACCACACTGGGATCCTGCAACAGCACAGAGTCACATCTGACCACAGCTTGGAAGGAGCTGGTGTTGCTTCAGGGAGAATCAGCTCCTGTCAGATGAGGGCTTTGGCTGGAAGTGCTCTGAGTGCTGTTCTGGAGAGCGAGGCTTATGGAAGGAGCTGGTGGGGGGAGCAAGTGCTGGCACCAGGCACAGTAGCCAGCATTGGGATTATTGGGACTCATTCCTACTTTTGCAGCTGAAATGGTGTTGGCATGGCTTGGCATCTGGAGGCAAGGGGAATTGCGGTTTTGGTGCCCAGATGATCTGACTGCTGGCTGTGAATCCTGTCACAGAGATGGACCCATCACAAAACTGCCTGCAAGCCCAGAGTTGTAGTTGGGCCCATTCTTAGGGTTGTTGTCAACAGCTGCAGAGGGAGAGCTGAAGCGTGGAGTGAGCTGTGAGAGAAGCTGTAGTAATTTAATACAGCTCGTATCTGTGACAGGCTTGGGAAAACTTGCTGCAGCAAGTAAGTCTCTGTAAATAGAGGTCTTCAATACTGTAAATCCAGGAGTGTTGGAAGAAGCAGGAGTTGAATTTCCTGATTTTAGCAAAGCCGTAGAGCAACATGAATGTGGATCTCCTTTCCAGGGCTTGCCTGAATTTCCTTTTTCCTAGTGGTTCTTTGTCTTGGGTCTCTGCAGCTTTCCAGGCTGTTCCCAGCCCCCCTGTCTGCAGGGAATGTGAACAACCCTGCATCTGCACAGAGCCAGGGAAAAGCCACTCTAAATCTCTCCTTTCTACCTCCAGGCTCTTGGGGATCTCCCAGTAATGTCACAATCAGCATAAACTTCCAAGTCTTCTGCTTGCCTGCTTTTATTCCCTGAATTATCCAATGTGAGCTGTTAAACTACACAGAGACACCTCCTTGCAGGCACCCCTGTAGCGTTTCTGACACCTGGTGCTGAGTTTCTTGGATTCCTGTCCCACTCCTCCTCCTTTTCCAGCAGGATGCGATTCAGGGCTCGGCAGCGCTGGCATCCATCGTTCCTGTCAGGCTGCTGATTGTGCTGGGGGGTGGCATTTGTTCAGAGCCAGAGAAAACATGAGGCCTCTCAAAAAAGCTCGTACTGTACTTTCAAATAAATAAATAAATAAGCAGCACAAAGAGGCCACTGTCACCAGGCCCTTTCCACCTCTCTAATTAACCAATGTTGTGGCAAAGAAAAATTTCCCACTGTCAGCACAGAGCCAGCCCTGCCTGCTCTTTTATTATTTGATTATTTTTTGGATGATGGAGTGCTGGTGGCCTGGGGAGGTGAAGTTGGGTGACTGTCCTTGCTGCAGTGCAAAGAGTAACACAAAACTCAGCTGTTGGCTTGAAGCTGTGATGATGGTGGGTACCTGTGTGCACGGTCCTCCCTCATAAGGGGCTTAGGGACACCAACCCAACCCTTCCAGGGTGATCTGTGCTCTCATATGGGACGTGGAAACAGGAGTTAGCATGGTAGATGTAAAGAGGGAAACAGAATTTGAGTCTTGACAAGGAGATTTGAAAGAGCAAGAAACCATTGCATCAGTAGTGTTCTCCTTTGCCAGGGATAATGTCCATCCAAGGCATGACCTTTGAAGGATCTGGTTGGAGTCTAAATCCCTATTATTTACAGCAAAATTCAGGTTTCTTAAAAATAGGGAACCTTTGTTCTTTTCCAAATGTTTAATGTTTTCCCAGTCTGAAACAATTCTTCTGAAAGTATAAGTAAACCTATTCATTAGCTTGGGTTAAAAACAAATTAAAGACAGTCCTCTAGGAATGGCAGCATCTGTTAGTCTTTGTCTCAAATGATCTTGAGAGAGTAAAGCAGAGGCTTCAAAATTTCCCATAATTAAAGGTTAGTTAAAATCTTGTCCCTAAGCTGTAATCAGGCTGGAGTCCGATTTAAAAGTATCGGTGCAATATTTTCTGGCTCTGAGACAAGCTGCAGTCGTGCTGTGATGAGCAGCTTCGGGGGGGGAAGCAGGAATTGTTAAATCCCTGCATTCCTTCTGGAGCTAATTGGTGCCCTGCACCCCTGTAGGAGGTTCCCAGGAAGCTGCTTGGCCAAAAGTCCTGGTGTCCCCCAGTCCATGCAGGCTCTGGCTCTGCAGGAGCTGCAGGAGAGGCTGATGCAACAATACCAGAGACAAAGCTCAGGAGGGAGCAGTGGGAATAAAGCTGGTAAAAAGCATCCAGAGGTGGAGGGCCTTGAGGGGAAGCTGTCTGATGAGTGGCTGAGGTTATTTGGTTTGTTCAGCTGGAGGAGGCTGAGGGAACACTCATCAGGGGCTGCAGCTCCTCCTGAGGAACAGCACATGGGCAGCTCCAGCCTCTGCTCCCTGTGAGCAGGAACAGGACCCAGGCAATGGTCAGGGAGGTTTAGGGTGGAGATCAGGAAAAGGTTCTTCCCCCAGAGGGTGCTGGGGCACTGCCCAGGCTCCCCAGGGAATGGTCACAGCCCCATGGCTGCCAGAGCTCCAGGAGTGTTTGGACAGCACCAGGCACCAGGGTGGGGTTGTTGGGTGTCCTGTGCGGAGCCAGAGGTTGGATTTGGTCATCCTTGTGGATCCCTCCCAACTCAGGACACTTTATGGTTCTATGAAATGGCTCTGGGTTGCAGGGGCTGTGTTTGCCCTGATTTTTAAATATCTGTAGCAAACCTAAGGCTGCTTGTGTGCGTTTCGTCCAGTTTTTACAAATCTTGGGGTGCAACGTGATGAATGCATTCTGGCTGTTTCGGTAAACGAGGTTCTGCTCTCAAATGCATTATTTTGAATTTAATACTCATCTTTGGGCTATCAGTAATATTGAGCAGGGGCTTTTTTTTTCCCTTTAATGTTTTAAGATGTTTTCAGTAAACTCTTAAAACCCTCCCAAGGGCCCATCGTTAAAGTTCAAAGCAGAAGACTAATAATCATGAGGTGTTTGCAATTATCCTTCCTTCTGGTGTTATAAAAAGATGATGTTGAGAGAAGACTGTGTAAAACTTCAAATGCATCAAGGAAATGCATAAAGTGCACAGTGCTGCCTTTAGCATTTGGGTGGGAGGGAAGCTCCCCTAAATTTAGGATATGGGGCTTGTGGTGGGTTTGGGGATTTTTTAACTGCTATAAAACACCCCAATCATAAGCACATGGTTTAATGCAGGGAATTGACAGAAAGCAATCGATGTGGAATGCCTGTTGCAAAAATAACTGTGCATTTCTCGAACACCGGCGTGTGCTTCGTCCCCACGGCGGCCCCCCTTTTCCTGCAGCACTGCGGATGCCCTGTTCCAGTTACAACACAGCCTGCTTTTATCCCTGCTTCCTGCTGCATGGAGGAGCACGGAACAGCCCATGCCTGTTCTTGCTCAGGCTCTCCGCAGCTGATCTGGGAATGATTTGAATCAAAACCCCTTAGTCCTTTGGAGAAGCCTCCGTCGTCAAAAATCATTTCAAGTTTATTAGGAACGGCTGCGGCCACACGTACGTGGAGAAAAGAAAGCAGTAGAGAGGCAGAAAGGGGGAGGCAGCGGTGCTGAAGCACTTTCTAAAGTAGGGGAGGGGTTGCAGAGCCCAGAAATAGGCACCAGGACTCTTGTTTTCCCTCTTTTCAGGAGGTGGCAGCCACTTCCCGGTGACACTTAATAATTAAAGATAACGAGAAGCGCAGGAGATAAAAACAGAGCTTTCAAAAGCTCCCTGGATGGCACTTTTGTTCTGGGCAGAGGAGGTTTTATTTGGGGGGAGGTTGTCTCTGTGTGACTTGCAGAGCTTTTATCTCCTTTGCTGCTGTATTTTCTCATTCCCAAGGGCAGTTTGTTTCTCCAGCAGCTCTTTCTGCTTGTGGCAGGCCCCGTGTGGATGCTGGGTGAGGCTCCTCTGCAGCAGCATTGTTGGAACAGGCCTCCCTGCCATGAAAAGGTGCCTCTCTTAGCAACCCAGCCCCGCTCCTCGGCTAATCCATCCCCACACCGAGCCATCCGTTCTGCTGTGATTGGCTCCGTGCTCGCCGCATTCCCTGGATTCAATGGGAGAGGGCTGAAAGGAAAAGCCTCCTCCATGCAGAGAGCCTTTCCCAGCTGGGGGGTGGCAAGGGCAGGCTCCCACACTGGCCAGGGATGAGCGTTTGTTTGCCTTGGCTACAGGATGGGATGCACAGGGCATCCCGCTGCTGGCTCCTGTTTTGTCACTTGGAAACACAGCTGCTGCTAATGACCACGTCTGCTTTCTGCAGATAAAAACGGTGAATGCAGAGATCCTTTGCATTTTCCTCTTGGCCACCTCCCTTCTCCCATGATGCAGCAGAGTGTGGGGAAGGGCCACGTTGTAGCATTGCCCTGCATTTCTTCTCTGGGAGAAAAGCCAAGTTACATCTTTTCTCAAAAAAACTGCCCAGTGCTGAGACCCCCCCCAGGGTTGGGAGGTTGCTTTTTTTCTTTTTTCTTCTTTATTTCGATTTTTTTTTGTCTTGCTGTAGGCAAGGCAGCTGACAGGAAGATGACTGTTAACTTGACAAGATAAATGCCTTCAATCCACAGAGCCTGTGAACAGGCCATTAAAATTATAATCTAATCCTTTATTAAGGGACTTGAACCCGCTCAGGGAAACGGACACAAGAAGCTTTTGAAATCCTTCTGCATCCTCCACCCCATGTGATGTTAAAAGGTTTCTCACCACAAACCAGCCATAAGTGTGCTAATGAAATCTTAATTTTCGGTGTGGGTGCTTTACCCCTCGATGAATCTGTCATCTTGCTAATTACTGTGGTATTAAAAAACAGCCTTTGCTTCCAAAGAATTAGAAGTGTTTTGCAAGATTCACTGAAATAGCACCAGAACTTGTTTGTTGTGTTGTTTTTTTTTAAAAATTCTGACCTGCACAATATGTATTAGGCAGAACTTGTGGCATCAGCTTTCTTTCAGAACATCCTAAAATTATCTTGCTGTTTACATATCATCAATTCTTTTGTTCCATCTGGGATGTGGATCTTTCCTAAATACTGCAGGTATTGAACGGTGCTGTGTATTCATCACTTGCCAAATTTAATGTCAGCCTCTTAAGTAGGAAGGTGCTTGTTGTGCAGTGTATTTTTTTGTTCTTTTGATATTAATGGATAAGTCTTTCAGAAATACTGGTAAAAAAAAAAAATCCAAGGTAAATCTTGGTATGTGGGATTAAGTGTAAGCACTTCTTAATCTTCCAGTGGGAAAATACACTTTTATCAGCAGAGAAGCAACAGGGCTGATAAGTTCTGTTCTTGGAGATGTGTTTTGTTGTGGCTGTGCTGTGATTTGTGGTTTCAGAGCTAGTCAGGAACTTGTCATCCTGATCCAGGTCTGTTCCTGGAAGGTTTTTGCATCCAGGGTGTGCTGTGAGCTGTGCCCCTCTGGAAACCCCCAAGGGGATGGAGCTGAGCGGGGTCTGTGGCTGCTGTACTTTGGGGTGATGTGTTTTATGTTGTCCTAGGGAGCTCTGGGGGTCAGTTTGGAGCTCTGGCAGATGGGGTTTGCTGTTCCCTGTTTCCCCCGGCGCTCTGGGAGCCGCGGTAATCGAATCCAGCATCACCTTGGGCGAGTGCAGCTGGCTCCAGCCCCGGGGCAGATGGATGTGTCCAGCCCCATTAGAGGGAGGTCAGCTGCAGTTTAAACTGGGAGGCTGGAGCAGCCCTGGCTGCAGAAGGGTCTGGTAAAGTTGTCTTTGATGTGTTCAGTTTTGTGCAGGACTGAGCAGAGCTGCAGTGTCAGGGGTGGTGACGGGAAGGGGGTGTCCCTGGGAAGCACCACTTCAGGATTAATCGTAGATTTTTGTTGGAAAGGACTTTAAAACTTAGCTTGTTTCATCTCCTGCCATGGGCAGGGACACCTTCCATAATCCCAGGTTGCTCCAAGCCCTGTCCAGCCTGGGTTTGGGCACTTCCAGGGACAAGGCAGCCACAGCTTCTCTAGACAACCTGTGCTGGGGCCTGCCCACCCTCACAGGGAAGAGTTTACTCTGTAATCACAGACTTAGACTAAAGTAAAAGCATTTTGTTAAGTTAAAGGGCACATTTCTAGGCGTTAAGGGTGAGATTTATCCTTTGTGCAAGGAAGGAAGATACTGTGTGATCAGCTGAGCTTAAAATACATTTCTTGTCACATAAAACTTCAGGTGCATCTTCTCCAGTAAGTGGCAATAAAACGGGAGTGGTGGCTGTGTCCATTTTCCAACAGCATTGCAAAATATAGTCTGAGAAGGAAAAAAAAAAATGTAAGGTCTTAAAGCTTGAAACTAAGCTTTTAGAGTGCTGCTGGGGCAGCAAAAGAGCAGGGGATGTTTGGTTGCCTGTGGAGCATGCCCAGGTGGTTTTCCAGCCAGGAAAACCAATACTTGGGGGGTAGTTAGACATTCCATATGGGCTCAGAAGAGCCATTCTTCAACAGCTTTTATGGAGATAGATAGGCTGTAATTAACATCCCATGTAAGCAGCCTGCTTGGGAAAGAAAAAATAAAAAGATGTCCTGGAAAGTCTTAATTTTAACCATTGAATCACAGAATAATAAAAGGGAGGGAAGTATTGAGTTTTTGGCTTTCTGCACATTAAGATAACGTCAGTCTCCCAGGGAAACCTTATCTGGTGGTGGAGGAGGGGACTTCTCCACAGGCTTCCCAGGCTGTACATGTGCAGGACTGTCAGCTGGGGACTGGGAAGCTTAAAATCATTTCAGTGTAGCTGCATGCACGAAGCATATTTTGGATTTAGTTCCAGAGCACTCTTCAAAATAAGGGATATTTTTCCATGTTAAGAGTGTTCAGGAAGAAATTTATGTGTTTTGGCAGTACTGAAATTAGGGTGACTAAAACAAGCAGAGTCTTGTGCTTTGTGGAGTACTTGGGGCTCAGGGTTCCAAACATTGTCCTGGAGGTTTGGCTGCTCTCCCTGAAATCTCCAGGTTTGGTTTCATCCCCAAAGACATGCAGAAACTTACTTGAGGCTTCATTGCATGGTTGGATCTCACTGATGCTCCTTTGAGTTAAGAGAACTGAAGGTGAGGAGAAGCAGAAGGACAATTTCAATTTCTGGCTTGTCCTTATGTTCTCAGTGAGCAGCAGCCCAGAATATTCCTTTATAACCTCTAGACAGACATTAAAGAAACATATTTCGATTTATGCCCTTCTCAGAGTTACAGATAAGATCTAAATGGCACCATTTAGCTACTAGAGCCAGGATTTAAGTTGTGTTAATTCCAGCTGTTGGGCCAAAAACTCTACAAGTGCTAGGATAATGTAAATATTTAATAGACTATTGCCATTAAAAAGATTAACAGCTCTTCAGAGGGGTGGAGCTGGGTCGCAGTTCTCTGGTTTCCATCAAGTCAATGAATTTTAGTGCTGATCTCCCTGGAAAGCTGATCTTGGTCATACTCCATAGAGTGCAGGTTATTTGTGCTGCTGCAGTTTCCTCATCACAGCTTTGCTTTTGGGTAAATCTAGGCCAGCCCCAAACGAGGACAATTCAGCCAAATTAGGCTCTTTTGGTTTTTCCCCATGAAAATGTGCTGAAAAGAAAAGCAGTACTGAGAGAATAGAAAGCTGCTGCAGCAGAAATTATCCCACAGCTTCTCGGTATTCCTTGATTTCTAGGAAGATGATGAGAAGATAATTCATGAGATTCAGAAAGAGGCTGAAGAGGAGCAAAGGAAGAAGAATGGGGGTAAGTCACCGTTGGGATCAGACTGAGGATGGATGATGGGGCAGCACAGGGTTCCCAGCTACTGATGGGTCTCTGGATCTTCGCTGGGTTCTGTTCCTCCTGGGAACTGGTCTGTTTTTAAAGTGCAGACTTTTGCTGGGATTGTGAGCAAGCACAAGATTTGTGTCCATCTCTCATGTGGCACCGGTGTTGTGGATGTCTCTGCTTGGCAGAGGGGCAGCCAAACCTCTGAGCTGTGTCGTGGGGGGAACAGGGGCTGCCCCACATCCCACAGAAGGAAATGTTCCCCCTCTCTGGGGTGGTGTTGGTGACAGGAGTCAGGCTGGGGAGCTCATGGAGCAAGGGGCCAGCAGTGATGCTTTGGAATGGGGAATGCCGATGGCAAATGTCAGCCCGTGGACTGAGCTCGGGGAGCTTTGTCTGTGGGGTGATGGCGCCTTGCTCTCCTCCCCGTGCAGAGAACAGCTTCAAACGCATCGGCCCTCCCGTGGAGAAGCCCGTGGAGAAAATCCAGAGAATCGAAGTCATCCCCAGGCCGGTTCCTCAGAACTTCCACCAGCCCCGGATGCCCCCGTACCCCTTCGTGCACCCCCCGTTCCCTCTGCCCCCCGTGCGCCCCATGTACAACAACATCCCCCTCAACATTGGCCCCATCCCTGCTCCCTACGTGCCCCCCCTGCCCAACATGAGGGTGAACTTTGACTTTCCCCAGATCAATGTGCAGCTGGAGCACAACCTGCCTATGCACTTTGGCCCCCAGCCCCGGCACCGGTTCTGACCTGCCCTCACCTCCGGCACTTGGCAGGGTCACTTGGCAAAAGCCACCCCAGAACGTCACCCCCTCCCCACTCCAGCCCCTCTGGGGTTTAGCCAGCAGCCAGGGGACTCCGTGTCCCTGCACTGCACCCTCTCTAGGGCTTCTCCAAACCTTTGCAATCCAGCATTTCAACCTGTGCTGCAACAGGGTTTGGTGCTACATTTCTTAGGGGCAGAATTCTCCCCCTGAGCTGGGCATCCAGATGTTTTGTTTTGACAAAGCCAGTTCAGGCAGCTGTTGGGAGGAAAAGTGAGACTTTGTGGAACACAGGGATACAGCCATTCCTTGGGGAATTTCCAGAAATCCTGCCTTCCTGCTGGCCAGAGCAGCAAAGTGAGTCTTGAGGGAAGGGAGGAGACACTTGGCATCCGAGGAATCGTGATACCTTCAGGAGTGAGGTAACAGGAGGCAGCTGCCCCAGCCTCTCCTGCCTGTGCTGAGGCTCAGGGCTGGGGTTCCTGTGTTCTCCAGCATCCCTCCATCTTGCTGGCACCTCCCAGCAGAAATAAATTGTTCAAAAGCAAGACAATGTAGCATTTTTTGTGTTCCTCACTCTCTAAGTAGAGTGAGGGGTTGCAGCAGCCATCCCATTGCTGAGATCTTGGTAGGAAGCCCAGAGCCATGTTCTGTTTGGGGGTGTTAGGAAGTGGCAGGAGATTTGGGCACCCAAGTTTTTGGCTGGACTGACCTTGCCCCCTTTGAGGGGCTCAGTTTTTCCCCCCAAAGGTGTGTGCCCCTCAGCTTCTGAAACGTGGCCTTTGCTTTGCTGTTCTCCTCTAGCATCCCAAACCTCCCCCAGCTTCTGGCAGCAGTGCTCAGGCAGCTGCTGGAACCACCTGGAGCCAAAGCTGTGCCCTTTATTGCAAAAACTGCCTGGGAAACACCCAGATAGATGTGTAGGCAGTGATATGTCCTGTGGTAGGAAAATTGGGAATTTTTCCCATAGCTGCAGCGAGTTGGGAGCCCCCATACCCAAATCCTTACAACCCAATGGGCAGCTGAAGCCTCACGCTGCAGGAAGCTGACTGCTTCCACAGCACCAAATAACTCATGAAAATGTGTGTGTCAGCTTAATTGGCTTTGGGAAAGCGTGTTAAAAGTTAAACCTGAGTATTGCTGGGCTTAGAAAGTGAGGGAAAAGCAAAACTTCCTTGTGAGAAGTGGGGGGTGCAGTGCTGGGCTGTGGGAGGAGGGTGGCACAAAGCCCTTTCTCCACAGCCCTTGGCTGTTCTGTCTGGTACAGGCCCCATCTAGAAAAGAAAACGGTTGGAGTGGTAAAAAAATCCCTCTTCCCAGGAATGTTGGGCTGGCTTTTAGCAGCCCAGTTGTTCTGTTGTTCTCCAAATGTTTTGTTCTGGCCTTCATCCTGTTCTGTCCTGCTGGGAACTCTCTGGGTGCATTTTCCCTCCTGTCATTTCTCCCTGTATTTCAGCATCCAGGTGTTTTGTGGGTTTATTTGTTCTTTCAGGTAAAATTCCCTGTCTCCACCTCACAGCTTCTGCCAAAGCCCCACGTGCAGCGTTCTGGGAGCCCGGATCCCCTCGGGTGTGCTCGGAGCGCTGGGGTGTCGGTGGGATGCTCCTGGTCAGGGGCCTGGGACAGCATCTGGGGCCTGCTGTCCCCAGGAAGGTCTCCCAGACAGGAGGGAGGACTCCCATGCCTTTTGGGGCTGAGTGTTTTTCCCATTGCCTGTGGGGCAAACATTCCCTGCAGAGCCCTCTGGCTCCTCTGTGCCATGGCCTCTCTAGCATTAATAACCAACTGCTATTCCCTTGCTGCTGGAATTTTCTATTTTGAATTAGTTTATTCCTGGTAGCAGTCTGGGGGCTGCAGGAGCTTTATCACTTGCTGCTCAGCTGGGCTTTGACCAGGTTTAAATCCTGCCTTGCATCAACTGATTCCTGCAGCAGCCAGGAGCAGGAATCCTGTTGGATTTGGGGAGGGAGGACTTTGTCATAGCAGCTGCTGAGAAAACAGACCCAGGTCAGAAGAAGCAGTGGTGGCTTCCCTTATGGAAAGGGAATTCTGTTTGTTTAATAGCTGAGATTTTCTGGGCTCAAGGGCTGGTCTGGATGAGCCCTCCAGGCTCTCTCCAAGGCATTTGCCTTTCCTGGTGGGTGCAGGAAGCATCAGGCAGTGGAGGGGAGGCACAGCTCAGCTGCTGAACCAGTGGCCCAGGCTATGAAGGAAATAGGATGGTCATCCAGCAAAAAGTGGTGGTGCAGTCCTATGTGTGTGTGTGTGTGTGTCCAGGGATGTGTGGGCATGGAGAACAGAGCTGAGGCAGAGGGAGGTGTGGATGTGGAGCAGAGGGGCTGGAGAAGTGTCAGCAGAGGTGGCAAGGAGAGGTTGTGGCTGTGATCCATCGGTGTCACTGCTGCCCTGGCACAGAGTCATGGTCCTGGGGGAGCCTGGAGGACACAGAGGGAAGAGAGGGTTCCCTGTGTCCCCTGACAGAGCCAAGGGCTTATTTGTGTCCAAGAGAGGATAAATCAGTGCCTGATGTGTGATGTGCAGGTACAGCATGCCCAGCACCGCTCCTCTCCCCAAGGGAACACCCATTGCACCAAAAACTTGCAGCCCAAGCATGTGGCTGCTTCCCCCCTCTAACCCAGGAGATCTCGAGTTGTTTCTGAATCTCTGTTGATTTATTAAAAAAAAAAAAGAGAGAAAAACCCCAAAACTTACTGAGCCACCCAATCCAGCCTTGACCTGGTCTCTATCTCCTGCATCCCACTTTCCCTCCTGCCCCACAGTCTTTGGAACCACTTGTTTAAAGGTTTTGAAGGCAATGAGGAGGTTGCTGTGCCCTGGCTGATCCCGTAACAGGTACTTCTCACAGCTAATTGCAGTGTCCCATTTACTTGCCTTAAAGGTGGAGAGAGAAACTTAGTATTTGCACTTAGCAAAACGTTGTATTAAAAGAAAAAAAAAAAAACAACTGTAAAGATGTGCATGTTCTGCAACTTTGTATAACAATAGTTGAAAATAAATAGGTGGTTTATTAAAAAAAAAAAAGAGAAAAAACCAAAAAATATTTTTCTTTACATTCTGGTAGTAAACAGTTCTAATATTCTGTGTGTAAAAAGTTCCTGTATTATATTGTAATTTGAATTTTTGTAAATAAATTTGTGCACTCTGGCTTTCACCTGTGTGCTTTTCTTACAGCCATGACCTTGTCCTCCCATCCTGCCTGTGCCAGCTTGGTGCTGGGACAATGCCAGGGAGTGGGGCCAGATCCCAGCCTGTGCTGATGAAAACTCCCCAGGTTGCAAGGCAAGAACCCATTTGACCCTCCTGGAACAGTTTAACCTGTTCCATGTGCTCCCGAGGAAGAACTGGATGGGGATAGAAAATGGTTTCCAGTTGTTCCTTTAAATGGAAACCAGGCTGGGGGAAGGCTGAGGGGATTTCCCCTCTTGCTGGAGTGGTGGTGAACGATGGTAAAAGCAGAATCCAGCCTTGAGGGGAGAAAAGGAAATGTGTGCTGGCAGCTGGGGAGAGGGGAAGGGGGAGAGGAGAGTCCTTCCTGCAGCTGCAGAGCCCCTGCCATGGGTGGGCAGAGCTGCCTGCTGCCCTGGTGGCTGTCACAGTGGTGTCACAGCCAGGCTTGCTCATGCACATGCAGATGTCACAGCGAGGCCATCAGAGCTGCTCAGCACTTCCTGCACTGCCCTGATTTCTTTCTCCCTGTTTATAGTCAGGGCTGCACATCCTTCCTTCCTTCCTTTGGCCCTTGCAGGGCTCACCCTCCCATGTGATGGTGAAGGTGTCTCTGGGCACTGCCATCCCCTGTCCCACTGGGATGTGCCCGGGGGGAGCTGGGCAGCTCTCCCCATCCCAAACCTGGCTGTTTCCAATCAGCTTTACATTTTCCAAGGCAAACAGGAGCGGGTGGGTGCCCATCCAGGCTGTGGTGGTCAGGGCAGGGGAGCTCTGGCTGTTCTCAGTGCAGCTGCTGGGTGTGCTCTTGGTTGAGTTTCTGGGCTGGTTTCAGTTGTCTTGGGAGGGCTGGGGCACATGGTGGCTCCTTTGGCACATGGTGGCTTGGGCTGGGCTTCCCTCCTTAGTCCTTTATCTTGCTCTTCTCCACATGGCCAAGTAAAGGAGGCCAATTGCTGCCCCCCACCCAACCATGCAGCCAAACCCCCCATCCCAGTGCTCCTCCCTCCCATCTGGGCCATCCTATGGATGTGAAACACCTGAGCCAAGAGCAGAAGCTCTGTAGGAGCACAGCTTTGCTCCTGGCTGTGAGGGCAGCAGAGCTGGTTTGCAGATGAGTTGGTCCTGACCCATCCATGGGTCACCCACCCCCAGATGCCCCTGGGCTCAGTGGCTTCAGGCTGTTGTGAGCACTCCAGAGGTGACCCAGCCTCCAGCTGGCTTTGGCCTTACACCTCTTTGGAGCCTCTTAGTCACCGTTCCCCTTCTACCATCCTCAGCTCTAGAACCAGCTCAACTGTTGTCAGACAAAGGCTCCACCACCCCAAATCTCCACACTCAAGCTCCTGCCTCTTTAAAAGGCCGTTGCAGCCCCAACAGACCACGCATCAGGTTGAATCCGAATGCAGGTTTTATTTTTTAATTCATCTTTCTCCATTTGAAGCTATTTTTTTTTTTAAGTTATACAAATGGCACTTACAAAAAAATAATAATAATAAAAAAACAAACAAACCCAAAACTTAAATTTTCAGAGTGAGATGTTTTCAGAGAGTCACGACACCCAGTAAGAGGAAACAGGAAAGATGTTGACCTAGTGTCACACAGGAGAAGCCGGAGCAGGAATTACATGGTTGGGACCGTGACGGGGATGGGGAGGAGGCGACACGGGGAGGGGGTGAAGGCCAGCGAGAGTGTGTGCCAAGTCACAGGGTCACACAGGGCTTCAAGACACTCGGTCCTTCGAGGGGCAGCCCCTCCTGGGGGACACGTGGTGCCGGGGGGCGCGGGCAGCCCCTGGATGTGAGCGCAGAGCCGAGGTAGAGTCCCAGCCGGGATCCCCTGCGCCCGCCAGGGACCCCAGCCCGGAGTTGTCCCCCTGCCTGGGGACAGCTGCTCGCTCTCCCAGCTGAATTTAGCACCGAGCTCCTGTGGAGGGGAGTCCCTCCTCATGGCTTTAAGGCTGACAAGCCCCTGCCTGGCCTCCGGCAGTAGGGACCGGCCCTGGTTTGGCACGGCAGCGATGCCGAGAGCACCCTTGGCGTGGGGTGGGACCAGCACTCCCCCTCTCCAGAGGGGGCCCACGCGGGAAAAGGCTCCTTGGTGTGTTTGTAGGGAGCAGATACCGGCCCTGGGAAGGCCCCAAAGGATAAAGTGCCTTTCAACACCCTAAGGAACACGCAGCATCACCCGTTACAGACAGCGTTAAACTCTAATGCAGACCTAGTACAGACAACAGCTGGTCACACAGTGCCATGGAGAGCATATATAAATAGAGACTAACAAAAATACTGTTTTGGTCTTTTTTTTTCTTTTTTTCCTTTTCCAGTAGGGTTGTGATTCATGAGAGCCCAGCCCAGGTGCCCTGGGGATGGTGGGACCGGGAGCTGCCCCCTCGGGGTGCCCGCGGGAGCGGACGCTTCCTAATTCAGCATTAGGTGTTCAGTGATTCACTTCACTGTTCCAGTATTTTACGAGAGAGAAAAAAACAACATCAAAGGTACTGAGCAAATACCACTGTGCAAAGTTTGCTAAGGAACTTTTCTATTCTGTAAACCAAAATCTGCAGTTTATGCTTCCAGCCACTGCCCCGGGGAGATCACGTTGGCCAGCCCGGTTCCTGCCAGGACTGAAGCCCACCAGAGATGGGCTGGATGAAGCCCCCACCCTGGCACGGGCTGGCTCTGTGCCCCCCACACCCTCCCCTCCACTCATGGCAGCAGGACCAGCCTCAGGACAGGCTGGACCCACCATCAGGGTCTGGGATGCTCCTCCAGAGCCAGAAGCACAAGGAGGGGTGGAGGGACAGGAGGAGCACGGGGCTCCATGAGATGAAAGGCTGAGGCTTTCCAGACAGGATCACCCTAAAGAATCGTTTCCAGGTGTTTGGGGAGGGGCAGCTTGCTGTCCCTTCCACAGGGATGTGCTGGCACACGCCAGCCCCATCCCCAGGGATGCTCTGATATGAAAGGTCACCTCTTACAGCTCAGCTGGGGATGAACCTGCCCCACAATCCAGGAGGGGAGAGAAGCTGCTGGGACCAGCCAGCTGAACCAGCTGAGCCCAGCACCATCGCTCCACCCCTGGCTGGAGCAGGGCAGGGCAGGACGGATGCTCCAGGGACACTGGCAGCACAGTCTGAGGCTGTGCCAGTGCTGATATGGCAGAAGCGAGCACAGAGGTGATCTTATTCCCTTTTTATAATCAAGGAGAGGAAAATAAACTACCTAAGGTGATGCTCAGGGCCAGGAGGGGGATACAGCCATTTCCAAGCCCAGCAAACCTGGAGGGAGGCAGGGATGGGGGGATAGAGACAGACCCCTCTACAAAGCTACAGGCAGGCAGCCCCACCACTTTTCCAGTTCTTACAGGGATTTACGGAGACCCACCTCCCACATAACGCACCAACTCTATGGCAGGAGGGAAGGGCAAGCCAGTCTGAAAATCCTGTTACAGAGAGGAGAAACAGAACCCAAAGGAAAAGAGGACAGGAAGGGAAAGAGAAGTTGGCAACGGGAGGTACCCTAAAGTGCATTAATATTCCCAGAGGGTGGAGGCGTCGATGGTGTCGGCTGATGCCTTGAGCACCCCGGCGTGGTCGCCCTTCAGGTATTTGCCATTGATTTTGATGGCCACTTTGTTATAGTCGCAGAACTCAAAAAAGAAGTCCACGGGGGTGTCGCTGCTGCTGGTGACGGACGATTCGTTCCCCACCATCCAGTACTTCCCAGTGGTGTCTGCAGGAGAGGGGACACAGCGGCCTCATGAGCCACCACGGGGACCCCAAAGGCCACCGCCCCCTGGCCCGCAGCTCCCCTGGGGACTCACCCTTGATGTTGTAGGCCCCGTCATTGAACTCCAGCTGGAAGACGTCGTAGGAGGAGCGGTTGGAGTCCAGGGTGCCGGTGACCTTGCGGCAGCCGATGAAGCCGTGCTCGCCGCGCAGGACGATGATGGGCCTGTTGATCAGCTTCATCACGAAATGCTCCGTCTCGCCTGCACCGAGGGGACAGGGGCTGTGAGAGCAGCCAGGGGGGCACAGAGCCAGACCCCAAAGCTGGCAGGCAGCGGTGAGGAGCAGGGGCTGTGCCCCTCACCCATTTCTCACCCACCCATCTCACAGCACATCAGTCGCTAAGAGAACTTACTGCCTTAGCATCACTTGGAAGAAGAGCTTGGTTCTGGGGGGACCTTTTTTCATCCCCTGCTGCCCCAGAGTGGGGTCCCCAAGTGTCCCTTACCCGCTGTCTCCATGGAGGCTGCCAGCTGCCCGTTCTTCTTTGCTGTCACGTACTTGCCGTTGGCAGCTTTCAGGGTGATGCGTTTGTCGCACCACTCGATGTCAAAGTAGCAGCTGGCGTTCCTGTGGGGCAGAGAGGACAGTCAGCGAGCTGTGAGGGAGGGTGACCCTGCCACTGCCACCCTGCTGGCTTGGAAAGGGCCACGGCTGGATCAGGAGGGCCGGATTCGATCTGTTTTTGCAGGATGAACTGTGCTGTGGTGGCCATCCCGCTGGGAAGCCCTCGCCCCGCGGGCAGGAGGCAGGCAGGCAGCCAAAGGCACTTTTGGGGTTTCCGCGTGGCTCTCAGAGTTGAACTGCAGGGCAAAGCATTTCCACAGCCCCAGCCAGTCAGGAAGGATTATGTGGCCCCAGGGACTTCCAGAGCATCGTGGGCGGCAAGCCCCAACCCATCCCTGGCTTTCCCAAAATGCACCGCCTCTGCTGGGAAGCGTTTGGGATGAGCACCCAAGCTGGAAAATCCCCCTTGAATTCCCCTGGGAGATGCAGAGGGTGCTCTGGAAGCCCAGGCACTGCCCTGAGCTGCTGGGGACAGGGGACTCACTTTGTGGAGGCGGTGGACTGGATGCCCCCGTTGGAGGTGAGGGTCCAGTACTTCCCGGTGTAGGTGCGGAAGGCGCATTTCTTGGTGTCCTTGTTGATCTCCAGCTGGTAGGTCTCCTGGTCACCCTCCTCATCCTGGTTGGCTGAAAGGTCCATCCCTACAGAGCAGAGAGAGATGGAGATGGGGGTGGGACCACAACCAGCCTCCAGCAGGTCCAGAAAACCCAACTGAGAGGGGCTCCTGCTTCCTGGGTGAGCTTTGGTGGCTCCCAAATCCCTCACACGGATCTCCCCCCGGCATTTGGGGTTCAAATCCAGGTTTTCATTTGGTTATTTGGCGTCAAGGTCCTAAATGAGGGGTGGGCAGCTGTGAGCTTCCACTCCTGACTCAGCAGCTCCATCACAATGAAGCAAAGACCGATGTAGATATTTTATAAGGAAAAGGGCTGCAGTTTTTCCCAAAGGTGACAGCCAGGTTACCCAGCCCATTAGCAGAGGCCGCCACAGCACCCATGAATCCCAGTTTGTGGCATGTTTAAGAACCATGACAATGTTTTTTATCCCCACTTGTCACATCCCACTGGGGCACTGAGGTGTGCAGGGACAGGAGGCTCAGGAAAGCCCGAGGGCAGCCAAGCCTTTCCCTGGCTCTCCAAAACCATCAGCACCGGCCTGTCCCCAGCTCTGCCAGCCAGGATGGCCCATCCCTGCTCCCAAGGGGCCACAGACAGCATTTCCATGCAGAGGTGGATGCAGCTGCTCCTGGGGCCACCAGCCACAGCCCTGGGCCACCGCCAGCCATGTGTGCATCCACCTCAGGCCCTGAGCAGAAGCAAACCTGCTTAGTCAGGACTAGCGGGGCCAAAACTGCTCCAGAGCTCTCCAGCTTGGTGGATTTCAGCCTAAAAACACTTTGGGGATGTGAGCCACAAGCTGCAGCCAAAGCTCTGTGCTGGGTTTTGGGGAGGGAGTGCAGAGCTCAGCCCCACTACTGAGCTTAGTGGAATGGGAGTTTGGTGGAACTGGATGAACTTTCCAGAGCCAAACACACCTGCATCCCTCCCTGCTGCACGGGTGCAAAGGGTTCACATCCACATTCTGTCTAGTTCTGCTCCTCTCACTAAAGTAAAGACGAGGAGGGACTGGAGATGTCCAGAGAAGGAAAAGGGAGGTGGGGAAGGGTCTGGAGCACAAGCTGGTGAGGAGCAGCTGAGGGAGGTGGGGGCTGGCCACGTGTTCAGCCCCTCACACCTCCACGATGCATCCCAGTTTCTCGGCTGCTGGGGTTTCAAGCAGTGCTGTACAGGCACTGGAAGGGTTTCAGGGGCTGCAGTCTCAGTGGCCCCACAGCTCTGGGAAGCCACCAGGAGGTCCCACCAGCTGCACCCAGCTGTCCTGCACACTCAGCTCCCTGGGGCTCCACATCCCCTGTCCGTGTCTCCCATCAGGGCCCATCCCAATGCCCAGGAGCAGCCTCTGCTTTGTATATCCATCACCCCCCTTTCCCAAAGGGATCAGGTTTTGTTCCCAAAGGGATCAGGTTTTGTTCCAAAAGGGATCAGGCTTTGAAGGTGTCACTTTGTGGGCCATAATTTTATCTCCCACATCCCAACCAGCCCATGACTTCCACCTGTTCACAGTACCCCTCCTCTCAGCAGGCAGCCTCCAGCACCTCTTTCAGCTGCACCCCTGGCAGTGTTCAGTGTCAGGTTGGATGGGGCTTGGAACAATCCAGTCTGGTGAAAGGTGTCCCTGCCCATGATCCCTCCCAACCCATCCCGTGATTCCCCTGATGGACACGCAGCCACCCCGGTGCTTCACTCCCCAGGGTATTTGGGCAAGGCAGGGGGTGGTGGGTGCTGATGGCCACCAGCCCAGCCCCACTGGCCACGTCCTCGGCTCCCGGAGCCATCCCACAGTCACCGCCTCCCAGTGCTGCCGGGGGCTGAGCTGGTGCTTGTGGGAACATTTGGTTTTGATTTCGCATCCTGGCGTCAGGCAGCTCCAGCCCCAATCCAGAGCTGTAAAACAGAGAGAGAGGAGCTCTGCGGGGGCTCACGGAGAGGCTGGGCTGTGGGGAGGTGACCCTGGGGGACACAGCCCATCCCTCAAGGCTGGCTGCACCCCTGGACCCCCCAAACCTGTGAGAGCTGTGGGGGAGGAGTGGGGCTGGTGCTTCCCCTCAGTGACTTTTCTGGGAAGAACTCTCTGAGCTGCAGGGCCAGGCTGGGCAGAGCCAGGGGGACTCCACAGAGCAGGGCTGGAGACAGGACAGGGAGTGCCAGGAGCCTCCAAACACTGCTCCCTCTCCCAGAGACCCCGGCACGGAGCACAGTGCTCACACCGGCCTCCCCACCTCTCTGCCGGCCCATTTTCCACACTCATGCCTGGGAGGACCGGGAGGGTCTCCCACCGCCCCCTCCCCAAAAGCAGCGTGGGGTTGGGTTACACATCTCAGCACAAAGGAATGCGGCTACAGCCAGGGCAGGAGGAGGCTTCAAAGGGCTGGAACTGAGCTGCAGCGGGATGGGGGAAACCGCAGGAAGGCACGGGCTGTGTGTGAGGCCGCAGGAGCACGGTGGGTCCCTCAGAGATGTCCCCGTGTCCCCAGGGAGGAGGACAGGCTGTCCCCACCGCCACCCCCGGCCGCGCTCTCCCGCAGCGCCCGGCCCGGCCGCTCCCAGTGCAATCACGGATTAATTAACGCTCTTGGTAAATTTACAGTCTGGAGCTGGCACTGCTCTTCCTGACCTTGACGAAGCTGCTAATTACAGCTGGAGGCAGGAGGGGGCCGAGCACACGGCGGCTCTTTGGGAGGGGGGTGGAGGAACGCCTGCGCACCCCAAAATTCCCGGCGTGGGATGTGCTCCGGCTCCGTCTGCAGCACGGATCGTGGGGAGAATGCAGAGCTTGGGAAGGCTGAGGCATGTTTTCACCCCAGGGCTTCCCAATGCCGAGTCCCTGGACTTGAGGTGCTCAGACAACAGAAAAGAGCTCCTCAGCTGCCGAGGTTTCCAGGCTCGTGGGTTTGCAGGATGGATGCCGGAGCCCTCGCTGCTCTCCAGCCATGACTGTGGATGCACCAGAGGCCTGAGGCCATCCCAGAGCAGGCACACACCTTCCTGTATCTCCTCCAGAGCTGGGCCTCTCCCTCTGAAGGAGCAGAGTTTGTTTCAGCTCTGTGGAGCTCCACACCACGAGAGGCTGCAGACCCAGCGTGGGGGCAGGAGGAAAACTTTCCCTCTGCACTCAGCTCACACAGAATTATCTCCCAAGGGCCGTCCTGGGATGCTAGTGAGAGCCAGAGGGATGAGCTCCATGGAGAGGAGAGCAGTTTTCTCATCCTCCAGCTCTCCTTTCAAAAACCCCACTGTTATAGCTGCAAACATCCGAGCCCGGGTTGCTCCAGGGCACTGCTGGCAGCAGGGCAGGACCTCAGGATGGGCCTGGGATGCCAGCACGGGTGGGGTCTGGGCTCCCTGTGGGCTCTGGCACCTCCACCCAGCACTGCACCCACACCCGTGCTCAGAGACTGCTCCTGCCCCCTCCCTGCCCTTCAGCTGGGCTTACCCTGCACCCCTGCAGAAATCCGAACAGGTTTTTGTGTAAATCCAGCAGCCTGGAGCACGGGGAGCCAGCAGCTCCCCTGCTGAGGGTGCAGCCCTGCAAAGGGGTCACGGGTAGGGGTGAAACATGAATTTCCTGAAAAACCCACCCCCTCCCCTTCCCTGTGGATTTCCTGTGGCTTTGTGGTATCCCCCAAGTGTCAACAGGCCACTTGGCATCTCCAGATGAAAAAGCTACATCCAAGCCTTTGCCCCCTGCCCTGGAGCCGCATCTTCCTGCCTTGCCGTGGCACCGAGATGAACTGGGGTGGGGGAAAATCCGGCTCAGCCCAAGCCGGGAGGGGTCCCGGCCCCAGGGCAGAGCTCCCCACTGCCAACACGGCACGTCCGGGCTCGCTCGCCCTCTTCCCCAGCTCCCGTTTCCTGGAATTCCTCACTCCCAGCCAGCCCACCCTCTCCCAGCTCGGGCAGGGGGCTGGGGCACACCTCGGCCGGGCGGGGGGCTGCCAGGGGAGCAGCGGGGAGGACGCCAGAGCTCTGCCCCCGGGACCCTGGAGCCCACAAAGGGCCCTTTGTTGCCGCAGCCGGGCTAGAAAGGAGCCATTGAGCGGGGAGGAGGCTGCTCCTGCTGGCAGCACCGCTCCCTTCGGGCTGCAAACCGGAGATGGGAGCTCTCAGGGAGCCCGGGGATCCTACCGGGGCAGGAGGGGTGCCAGGGATACCCGCAGCCCCTGTGCCGGAGCAGAGGCAGCGCTGGCACCCATCCCTTGGTGCCCCGGGAGTGTTTGTGTCGCGGTCCCCTGTGTGCAGGGGATGCTGACACCGGCCACCCCCGGCACTGCGAGGAGACTCCAGGCCAGGAGCCGACTTGGCACTGGTGGGACAACACTGTTCCAAAGCTGGATCCCAGCCAAGGGAACCACAGGAGAACCTCAGGGACCCATCCCTGCTCCTCCCATGGGGCAGAGGGGGGACAGCCACTGCCATCCCTGCTCCCTCACTGACGCCACACAGGAACAAGCTGCCTTGTTCAGTCACCCCCTGCCCGCATCCCGCATATCCCGCATCCCCAGGGGCCACTGGAGCGTCTGCCAGCAGCACGGCGCTTATCAGCCCGGCGGGGAGAAGGGCTGTCTGGAGCCGCTTCCTCCGACGGCTCTTTCTGCTGCCTCTTGGTAACCTTGGGACGCGGCACTTCCACAACGGGAGGAGGATGAGCCTCCAGCAAGCGGCGGCTCCCAGCCTTTCACTGCCATCGGGAAGGAAAAACCGCGTGGAAACGGCTTCTCCAGCCAAAACGGCCTCGAGCGAGGATGTGCAGCCCCAGCGCGGCCCTTCCCGCTGTATTTTGCTTGGAAAGGGGCCGGGCACAGCCCTGAGCCCTCTGTTGCTGGGGAGATTTGTTCCCCCTCCTTCCTGCTCCCCCATCCCTTCCGAATTAGACAAAGCCGGAGGGTGGGCCAGCAGCATTCCCACCCGCTCCATGGGGTCCCCCGCCACCACGGGGTCCCGCACCGCCACCGCTCCGTCCTTCACATCTCCCCCCACATCTGGTTTCCCCATCTCTGGTGACAAAGGGCTGCAGCAGCCCTTCCCCCACGGCGCTGCGGCAGCCTCCCGCCATCCTCCCGCCACCGCCATCCTCTCCTCCTCTTCCCCAAATCCCCGTGCCTGGCAAAACAATCCGCACTGCCCATCTTGGCACATTTCGTTATTAATTTTTCATGGGCTGCCTTGCCCCCGGACAGGAGAGCAGCAGGGAGCTCCCCGCACAGATCAGTGAAGCAGCAGCCTTGCAATACAACACACACACACAAAAAAATTCCCCGCTGTCCCTCCAGGCTTTGCTACGTGCTCGCACCCATCCCACAGCCAGCGTGCGCCGGCCTGACCTGGCGCGCCGGGGATGAGCCCCGGGGCACCCGCGGAACACAGCGGGGACCCCCGGCATGGCACAGCGGGGACCCCCGGCATGGCACAGCGGGGACCCCCGGCTGCAGGGCTCTGTGGCACTCCCATGTGCCCGGGGAGCTGTAAATGTGACCGGATCCCGGGTGGCACCGTGGCCCCTCTGGCGAGCGGAGGGTCGGTGGGGAGGGTGCGGAGGGACGGCCGCCTTTGTGCGGGTGGGTGCAGGATGCGGGAATTTTGGCAAAGCCCTTTACGTAACGCTGCCACCCGGACCCGCACCCATGGGAACTCCGGCCCTCTGGGGGGGCCCAGAGCCCCCCGGGGGACCCGCAGCCTCCCTGCTCCGCTGGACAAATGGCTCAGCCGTGCTCGGCCGAGGGGGAGATTGGTGGAGGCTTTGTTGGGCGAACAATGAGCTCCAAAGGAAGGAAGGCGAGGGGTACAGCCCTGCCTCCTTCACGGCGAGGGAAGACTCCATCCACCCCCTCCCAGCCCCCCTCCCTGTCCCTCTCTGCACCCCAAAGCAGGCCCCTCGCCATCCCTGCCCCCCCGGGAGCCCTGCAGAGGCGATGGTGCGGGGATGGGGGTGCCGGAGGGATGGGGGCCCCCAGGCAGGCGATGCTGAAGGGATGCGGGAGGGGGAAGGGGATGGGATGTGGGAGGGATGCGGGGGGATCGTGAAGGGGGTTTGGGGGAGGGACCGCGGGCAGCCATGCTGAGGGGTGCAGGGGGTGCCCGGGGGAGATGGTGGCTTCAGGGGAGGGGTTTGAGCAGGGGGAAGACGCCACTACGGAGACGATGGCAGAGGGATGCAGGGGGGCACCCTGTGGGGTGGCTGCTGCAGGAAGGCGGCGGATGTTGGGGGTGGGGGTCAGTGCTGCGGGGGGGCCTTTCCGAGGTGATGCGGTGGAAGCGATGCCGGAGGGATGCGAGGGGTTGAGCGGGGCGGGCCATTCCCGAGGGAAGCTGGTGATACCCGAGGGATGTGGGAGAGCACCCCGAGCCCTGGGACTCCGAGGTGTCCCGTTCCCCCCGCCCGCAGCCCCCACCCCTCGTACCTTGCCGGGTGGAGACATTCCTATCGTTGCCGGCTCGCAGCACGACCTGCGGGCAGCTCTGCTCCAGCGCGAAGAGCTCGTCCTTGCCCACCTTGGCGCTCTTGCCCGCCTTGAGGGTGCCGCTGGGCCCCGAGGGGGCCAGGTAGCGGCCCTCCCCGTCGCGAAAAGCCACCTTTCCGCAGCGGAATTCCAGCGTGAAGGCGGTGCCGGGCTCGGCGGCGGGGACCAGGCGGCCGTCGCTGCGGAGCAGGCGGTGGTCGCAGCTCTGGAGGCTGTACCGCTGCTCCACGAACAGGAGGGTGATGAGCGCATCCACGCCCCAGGGCACGTCGCGGTCCACGGCCAGCTCGTCGCGGCGGGGCCCCAGGTGCGCGTAGCGCTTGCGGGCCAGGCTGTACAGGTTGGCCTGGGGGTGCATGGCCAGGTGGACGCTCCACTTCTCGGCGGCAGAGACGGCGGGGGCGAAGCAGGAGAGGCGGTCCTCGGTGCCGCCGAAGAAGCGGCGGTGGGGCTCGGACTGCAGCGACCACCGCCCGTCGCCGTGGGCCAGCACCAGGAACCGGCAGTCGGGGCCCGGCTCCTCGCTGTCGCAGCTCACCCGCCCGTCCTTGTCGGCCGCCAGGTACCGGCCCAGGTGGCTCTTGAGCAGGACGGCGCTGGAGTCCTCCCCGTCCTGCTCCAGCGTCCAGATCTGCTTCTTCTTCATGCTGGCGGCCGAGGCGTTCACCTTGAAGCCGAACGCCTCCGCCGTCAGGTATCGGTTGCTGCAATTGATCAGCCCGAACTGGATCTGCACCGGCTCCGCCGTCCCGTTCGCCGTCATCCTGCCTCGCCGCCGACCGACACCGAGCGACCGACACCGAGCGAACGACACCGAGCGCCGCCGCCGCGCCCGCCCCGCCGCCGCCGCCTTTATAGCGCCGCGGCCCCGGCACCGCCTCCCGCACCCCCCGCCCGCCGGGGCCGGCCCCGCCGCGACCCCCGCCCGCCCCCCGCATCTCCGCGGGGGCCCCGGCAGGGCAGGACCCCGCCAGGCGCAGAGAGAACCCCCTCGAGTGGCTGGACATCATCCCCACCTCCCTCCTGCGGGACTCCCCTCCATGCAGAGACCCTTCCCTGCATGACAAAAGCCCCGTGAATTGCAGGATCTTCCCACGTTGTAAGACCCCCGGTGTATAACGGGATCCTTCCATGCATTTCAGGAGCCTCCTTGAATAGTGGGACACCCCCCTGCAAATCCCCACTGCATGGCAGGACCCCTCCCTGCATTTCAGGAGCCCCACACAATGCAAGTCCTCATCTCGTGACTGCTCCAAGCACAGCAAGAGCCCCCTTGAAATGTAAGACCTCCCCATAAACTGGAGGACCCCAAAACCTTTCTCTGCATTTCAAGGAGCATCCATGAATTGCAGAACCTCCTCCTCCAGCACAAGTTCAGCATGGAAAGACCCCTCCAGGAAGGGGCCCCTCACATTGCAGGGCCCTCAAACATACACAGCAAGACCCTGTAAAGCAAGACCCCTCCTTGAATTGCAGGGTCCTACAGGTTGTAAGACCCCCTAATTATTGCAGGACCCTCCCCACTATGGGACCACCCCGTTGCACTGCACAACACCAACTTGAACTGCAAGAATCCCTCTGACTGCACATCCCCATCCCACTCCAAGACATTGTGAGACCCCCCTGCATCCCTATGTCCCTCCTGGGCTGTTGGCCGTGCCTCAAGGCTGTGGGACACAGGGGGAGCAGGGTGACAGATGCCATGGCCTCCTGCCATCTCTGAGCCATCACAGCACCCTGTGCCAGGCACCAGTGAGGCTGGAGCATCCTGCCCCTGGGGAACTGGAGTCCCACTGCAAATCCAGAAGAAAAACAGCAGCACCCCTGCACAGGGGAGCATTTTGAGGCATTTCTCAGGGGGTGGTGGCAGTGTTGCTGTGCATGTGATGGCACTTACAGCAGGGCTGACCTGGAGATGGGAGGAATCCAGCCTGGAGAGGGTTGTCAGTGCTGCCCACTGCACCTGGGGACAGGGACATTTCTTGTGTCTGTAACAGGGACACAAAGCAGTGAGTAGGAGCACAGCTGCAGGGGTCGATTTGAAGGTGGCTCAGGCACAGCCCTGCATTTACAGGGGGGAACTGACTGGAGGGATGTGCAGAACCAGAAAATTGGAGAAAGAGGCGATGGGAAGGACAGATGGGGATGGTTTTCAGCTGGATCAGGGAGCTGAGCTGCCTGTCCCAGATGAAGCAGGACAAGAGAGGAGCTAAGTGTGGGCATGGGTGCAAGGGCACAACAGTGTGTGCTCAGGGCTGGCACAAAGAATTCCCCCAGGCTCATCCAACCCAGGCAGGATGGCATCCCAGCCCACGTCCCAAGGCCCTTCAGGCTGCACTGGTTCTGCACTGGCTGCACTGGTTAGAGCCACTGCTCCACCCCAGGCCAGCACCGCCCGCCCTTGCCCGGGGGTCAGTGGCACAACCGCCCCAGGGCAAACCTGCCAGCTTGGGATGGGTTTGTTTTCCTGGAAGTCTTGGCCAGACCTGCTCTGTGCTCATCCCTGCTGCCCAGCCCTGCAAGCCCAGACAGACCATTGCCAACCAGAGCCAAACCCACAGCTCCTTTTCTGGGCTGGAAACAGGTCCCCCCCAAGCTCCAGTGAGGCAGATCCATGTTTGTCCAGCAAATCCCTTTTGCTGCTGTGGCTCAAAGCCCCCCTGCATTAAGACCTGGCCATGAGGCCGAGCAGCTGCTCAGACCCACAGCTGCTGGGCTCTGCCTTCCCTGGCCGCCACGGGCAGATGGTGATGAGGCCAGGAAAAAAAAACAGCTTTTCTCCTCAAAAAAAAAAAAAAAAAGAAAAAAAAAAGCAATTATGCAGAGAAAGAAAAACCCACCCTGTTTTCTCCCCAGCACTGTGACATGGATGGGTGACACTGGTGCATGGTGGCACTGTGTGGATGGATGGCACTGCCTGGCTCAGCAGATCCTGTCCCTCCAGGGCAGGCACCCATCCTGCCTGCACTCACCCTGCCTGCACCCTCTGCTCCTGGGGCACGGGAGAGCCCTAAACACAGTCTGAAACCTCCCCACATGTCACTGTGGTGGCAAAGGGTGCCCAGTGCCTCCCCGACTTGGGGGTGCAGCAGCCACAGCTCATCTCCCGAGCGCATCCGTGCGTGCCGGAGCGCTGGAGCGGTGGGAGAGGCGCTGGGTTTCCCTCTGTACATTGCAGTTCCCGTCATCTTTGCAAGCCGCCGTGACTAAACGCTTCTGAGGTCATCCCCCCAGCCCTCCCACCGCCGCTCCTGCAGGAGACCCAATCCCTGGCACACGGCATCCATGACGAGAGTGATGGATGTCCGGAGTGAGCGCGGCCGCGTCCCTTGGAGGGGCTGTGGGACTTCAAAGAGATCCCAGCTCTGAAAGAGAAAAGCCAGGAGAAAAGGAGCCCCGGTCGTGGAGTGACCCCTGTATTGCCTGCCTCAGGCACAGAAACGCCCTGGGATTTTCATGCTTGCCTGGACACTTTTTGCGGCAGCCCGGCTCCGTTTGTGAGCGATCCCGGGATTTTGATTCGAGCTGGTGGTGCTGGGGAGGCAGAGCTGGACACTGCAGGGAGGGTGGCATGCACAGGGACAGGCAAGGGGCTCACAGGGGACAGACACAGCAAATGCCGTGTACAGCAGTGGCTGGTGAGGAGTCTGAGGGTGCAGTGGGCTGTTCCAGCCCTGTGTTCCCAGTGGAGACAGCCCAGGGCAGAGGGGGATGTGCTCAGGCAAAGGGACAGCATGGAGGCAGCAGCTCCAGCCCCAGGCACAGCAGCCAGGGATGCTTTGGGCTGTGTGTCCAGCCTTGTCCTGCCCTCCAGAGCACACAGATCCTCCAGCTGTGTCACAGGGTGCCCAAAGCTGTGGGCTTCCTTCCCTTGGAGCACATCTGTCCTCAGCATTCAAGGATTCCAGCCTGGCCTGAGCCCTCCTTGTTCTACTTTGCTGGAGCAAATTTAGGGGCTCACTGTGAGGGGGCTGCTCGTTGGTTTTCACACCCAGCACACCAGCCACGTGCTTTCCCTGGGACACCCACACACTGCTCAAGGTCCCTGGCACACAGAAGCCCATCCTGGGGGTGCTGATGTCCCACTGGTGGTGGCAGTGGCCGTGGCTGGCCTGGGAAGCCCCCCCACAACACAGACACCCACTCACCCCATGGAGAGGCTCAGCAGAGATTGGGGATGCAGTGCTGGTGGTCACCATCCCTCCAGCCACCCCCATCCCGTGTGGGACAGAGTTTGTGACAGTGGGGGCTCTTGTGCAGGATGAGGTGACCCAGTGCAGCCATCGAGCTGTCCTGCAGTGGGATACAGGGCTCTGCCAAAACCACCCAGAGATCAGAGACCACTGCACCAGGGCTGGGAACAAGTCTCAGGTGCAGACAAAATCCTGACACTTCCCCAGGTCCCCGATTGTCCCTTGCTGCTGCTGGGGGCCACCCCAGGGTGCCTGGCTGCCCCAGCCTCACTGCCATATGCCACCAGCCAGCTCAGCAGAGGTTCTCTGATGGCCCTCCCGACAGTTGGCAAGCGCCCCAGCCTCATTAAAATTGTATTAGGCTGTATTTTAAAAAAAAAGCAGCAGCACCAGGGGAAACAAAGAGCAGCCCTCAGAGAGGGACTCAGAGAGGAAGATCTCGCTCCAGGGTTTTATTCCCATGGGATGCTGCCCCAAGGGGGTTTGCTCAGGAAGCAAGGGACAGCCATGGAGTATGAGGGGGCTCAGCCATGTTCCTACATTTCCTGGACATCAGGATCAGTCATGGCACTGATCATGTGGCTTGCTCAGCTCTATTAGCTGGATTTATCCCCTTAGCTTAATTTAATTGCATCCAGAGAACAAAAAGGGATGGAAATGCTTGTTTCGAGCAGTTTGGATGTTGGACACCAGCAATTGAAGGAAGGAAGTGGATGAGTGAACCCGGACAGTCTGCACTGAGAATTTGTCCCTCTCTTCCTGCCCCAGCTCCTTTTCTGGTGTTTTCTGGTGTGGTTTTTACATTACCAGCAGCTAAAGTGAAAACCTGCTCCTTCCTCAGTCTCCCTCGAGGACCCTGCGGAGGTGGGGTGGAGGCTGGAGGCTGGTTCATCCAGCAGGAGAAGGAATTTTATTAGGAAAGCTTAAAAGACCTTTTGTGTAGCAGTGATTAACCTCTGTGGTGGGGACGATGCTCTTTGTCCTGGACCCGGTGCCCTGCCTGGTCCCCCGGGGCTCTGCTGGGACACGAGGTTCTTGTAATCCTATGTGAGTGCCCAGGAGCAGGGCAGGAGAGAACCAGGGCATTCTGTGGGACAAAATAATCGATTACCAGGGGATGCTTTGGGTTAGGGCTTTTTTTAAGCCTTTAAAAACAAAAACAAAAAATAAACAAACAGGAGGAAAGAAAATTTTCCCAGTTTGCAAGCGGAGCAAGGGAGAGCCCTGGGGGCTTTTGTAGCCGTGAGACCCCAAGGAGGAGGCCCAGAAGATTCCAGTGCCAGCCCTGTTGCCTGTCCCCACTTTTAATTGCCTGCTGCAGCGCAGAGTCAGCACAGAGGAGTTTGCAGGGAAGAGGAAAGTGTGGTACCAGCGTCTCCCACGCAGCTCCAAAATAACCGGGCCCAGGCGCTCGGCAGCGCCGGCAGAGCAGGTGACTCAGTGTGCGGCAGCAGCTCCTCACTGCTCTCATTTCTTCACTCGGTCATGCCTGGATCCACGTCCCCACTGCAGTCCATGCCTCTGCTCAAGGCCTCATCCTGGACTGCTGAAGGGTTTGGTGGGAGGAGGAAGGGATGTCAGGGAAGGTTCAGGCATTTGCTGCCTGAATTCGCAGGGCACAGCTGCTCTCTGGATCTGCAGCATCCCAAAAAACTGGTCTGGGCATGGCTGGGATGGTGGTCCCCACTGCTGGAGGACCCAACACCACACAATTGCTCTGTCCCCACCTGGAGATGGAGCACAGCACATCCCAAACAGGACATGGGAGGGATGGAAAGCCTTGGAAATGAGTCAGGGGGGATGTCAGGAATGAGGACAAGCAGACTCTGATCGAGCCACGCTGGATGGGGGGTGAGGAGGAGGTGACAGCTCATGTTTTTGTGTTTGCCATCTCCCCAGCTCCTCGCAGCATTCAGAGGGCACAGGGATGTGGCAGGATGCTGTTGCAGGGGACTGGTGCCAAGACCCCCTCAGGGGCCGCACCCACAGGTGCACAAATCCCTCCTGGTGGGGTCAGGGGGCTGAAGCTCAGCCTGGAGAGAAACCGAGGTCAAGCCCCAGCAGGACCAGGGGATTCCCCCCTGGCACCCCCAGAGCAGGGGGAAGCATCTCTTCAAGGATGAGGTATTGGTAACAGGAGCAGTGATAGGAGCCAGCTGGGATGCCCCGAGGGAGCCCCATAAACGACAGAGAGGGGCAGGGGGGCTTTTACAGCCTGTGACTTGGAGAGGAGGTGAGGGGGTTGTTTGACTCCTCAGTGGGGGTATTGGGGCATCCTGGGGTGGGATGTAGGGAAGCAGCAGAGTGTGCACCCTTACCTGCAGGGGGGAGGAGGGATTTTGGCCAGGAAAGGGGCTGGAAGCAGCGGTTTGAGGCTGGGGGGAGGGCTCAAACCTCCCTGCCCAGCCCTGGCCCCACCAGCTGTGGCTTCCTGGGCCCAGAGATCCCCTTCCAGATGGATAACCCTATTGTCAATGGTGAAAAGAGTCCATTAGTCAGGATTAGGAACGGGGCCTTTGGGGATTAGCCCTGCACCTCCCAGCTGGCCCTCCTTGATTCCTGCGGGTGCTGGCCCAGCGCACTGTAGTCCCTTTGGTTTTTTTGGGTGTGGAAGGAAATGGGACTCTAATTGAACCACTGGGCTGAGAAATGTGGGAAGTGGTGAAAGGAATTGAACTGAGGGCCCAGGTAACCTGATATCCTGCTCCCCACTGCATTTTCTCATGGAATTGCAGACTCTCCCAGCAACAGAACCCCTTGGAAGGGGGATCTGCAGTCCCCAGCCCTGCTTGTCCTGGTGACACAAACTGACCTGCTGGTGTGGAATGGCTGTTGGAAGGCAGGAGGGAAGGGAATGCTGTCCTAGACCAGGAATCCTCGCTGTCCTGCATTTATCCCCTCATGTTTACCCTTGCCCATCTCCCTTCAGTGTCTGGGCTCCCTGTGCATCCTTGTAGGGGGGCTGGAGGGAGTTCTGCACATGGAGAAACTGAGGCAGTGCGAGTCCAGCTGTGCTTGCCATCTGGTTTGTGGGAAACCACATCTGGGCTAAAAGTTGAAGATGTTCTTCCTGTGGCATCTGCAAGGAAGGGTGGCTGAGGTGGGGGGAAGCCCCAAAATCTGGAGCCCCTTGATGAGTTCAGAATAATTCCATTGGGCATGGATTCCATGATTCCTTGTGTCCTCTGCAAAGAGGGGCTGGATCTGACCTCCACTTCAGGAAACCCAGGGGCTGCTGGTGTGGAAGCAGCAGCAGTGAGAGCTGGGGGGGCTTCCTCACCCCCCCCCCCAAACCCCCCTGTCCCACAGCTCCCTTCGCTCCCCAGTGCTGACAGGCTGGCTCTGTCCATGGGCAAATGGCCACAAGGAGGGATTGGGGCTGGGGGCTCTGGCCAGGCTGGCTGTAAGAGGCCCCTGGGAAGGCAGGAATGCAGGCGGGGGGGCCGCCCTGAAACCCAAAACCTCGGCACAGGGGCCCTGCTCTGGGCATCCGGCCGGCGGCTGCGGGTGGGAGGCCCCAGGCCTTGGGCAGCCAGTGCTGGGGTTGGGGGGCTCTCCAGCCCCCTCCCCAGCCCCTCCTGCCAGCCCCCAGATGGAGTTAAGTACAGCCATTCCCAGCTGGAAATGGAGGGTGAAGAACACCCCACTGATGTGAAGTTGGGGTCCCAGGGAGCAGAGCAGCCCCTGGAGCTGGCTGTGTACACCAAAACCGGGCTGGAGGCTGGGGCAGGCACTGTGCAGAACCACCCTGAGGCTCCCTGAAGTAACAGGGGTGGCTGTGGCTCTGCAGCACGAGAGAAGGCCTTTGCTGGGGAGCACATTTGGCACTGGGAGTGCCTCAATCAGTGGACAATCCACTGCAGCCTGGGCCTCCTCGTGCCACGTGTGTGCTGGCAGGAGCAATCCGTGCTCAGGGTGCAGGCTGGGGTGTGCAATCCCACCTGCCAGCAATTCCTTGTGTGACAAGGACATGTGCAACTGCACTTTGCTGTGTCCAATGCCACATGCAGGGGGTACCTCGGTGTGCCCCATCCCCTGTGGAGTGTGCAGGTGTGTGCAACCCCACAGGTGTGTGCAACCCCACAGGTGTGTGCAATCCCAGGTGTGGCTCACGCAATTCCTCGTGCACCAGGCGTGCCGGTGTGTGCAACCCCATGCACAGCATGTGTGTGCTGGGCCATGATTTCACGTGTGATGGGATCACCCCAGAGTGCCTGGGAGGGCGACCCCACACCCAGCACGGAGCTTGGCGTGCATGAACCTGCGCCATCCCAGCGTGTGGCTCATCTGTGGCCCCACATGCAGCATGCACGATCCTGTGTGCAGCACGTGCTTGGGTGTGCACAATCCCAGGTGCATCTTGGCATTCATGATCCCACATGCTCTGTGCACCTTGTTGTGCATGATCCTGTGTGCAAAGTGCATCTTGTTGTGCATGATCCTGCATGCTGGGTGCATCTTGTTGTGCATGATCCTGTGTGCAAAGTGCATCTTGACATTCATGATCCTGCACGCTGGGTGCATCTTGTGCACGATCCTGTGCGTGGTGTGCACGGTCCCAAGTGCAGGGTGTATCTTGGCATTCATGATCCCACGTGCAGGATGCATCTTGGTGTGCACAATCCAGTGTGCAAGGTGCATCTTGATGTGCGCTTTCCTGTGTGTAGTGTGCATGGTCCCAAGTGCAGGCTGCATCTTGTTGTGCACGATCCTGTGTGCAAGGTTCATCTTG
This sequence comes from Parus major, assembly GCF_001522545.3. Lineage (NCBI taxonomy): Eukaryota > Metazoa > Chordata > Aves > Passeriformes > Paridae > Parus > Parus major. The sequence goes on along the minus strand of NC_031783.1, from coordinate 12,894,875 downwards.
GCATTCATAATCCCACGTGCTCTGTGCATTTTGGCGACTCCACCCGCGACGCGCATCTCGGTGCTCACCATGCTGCGCGCAGCGTGCACGATCCCTTGCTCCCCGCGTGCTCGGTCCAGCTCGTTGTGCGCGGTCCCGGTGCGCGCGGTCCCGGTGCGCGCGGTCCCGGTGCGCGCGGTCCCGGTGCGCGCGGTCCCGTGCGCGCTCCCGGTGCGCGGCGCGCAGTGCGCATCCCAACAGCACCACCCAGCAGCGCGGCCGCGCTCTGCAGCGGGACGGGCGGGCGGCTCCCGGAGAGCACGGGCGGCGTGGAGACGAACAAAGCGCTGAGGGAGCGGCCGTGGGGGTTTGTGCCTGCTCCGGCCTCACCCGAGAGCGGCTGGTGTTGTGTTTCTCCCGGGAGGGGTCGCTTCCTCTTGGGCATCGCTTGGGAACACGAGCCAGAGCTCTGTGTGGCAGCGGGGGCCGTAGGATTTGAGCTTAGGGTGGGAGTGGGCATCACAGTACGGGGAACTGGGTGTCCCAGCGCCACCAGATCCCTGCTGGTGAAGCCACAGGCTCGGTGCTGCTCACAGCAGACTCCAGCTTGTCCGCTCAGGCTGGTTCACCCTGTGCTGAGCTGACAAAGTGCTGGTGTAACCAGTCACTCCATCACAGCCTGATCCACATCGTGGTACCAGGCACAAAGGACCCCACACGACACTCTCAGCATCATCCATCTCAACCATTCTTTGTGATTTGGAGAGCACCTGGCCCCCACACAGACCTTTCACTCCCTTCAGCCCCGGGGACACTGCACACCCCACAGCCCTGCACACGCCTTTTGCGCTGTGAGACGTCACCACAACGTCTCCAATCTTTTATTGCTGGGGTGAATCATTTACTGGGGCAGCCAGCCTGTCTGCAAAACCCTGGTGACAGCTGGTGCCAGCTGAGCACAGCCTCCTCGAGAGTGTTTTGAGGTGTTTACCCTGTCGTGTGGTGGGGTGATTCCCCTCCTTGGTCAGGAGAAGGCTTCAAACCTTGTAGCGATGCTGGGTCCGCATGGTGAGGTGACAGGGATGTGTAGGTGACACAGCCACCTGGACCAACAGCCAGGCTGTCTCCTGGGGCCATAGGAGGAGATGTCACTTCCTCACACCCCAGGGTGTTTTCTGCCTGTGACGCAATCCCGGGTGACTGTGCCATGCTCTGGGCAATCCTGCAGGGATGAGGAGCTGTGCTGGGCCCTGGTCACACCTCTCGGGCTCAATAAAATACCCCGGGGCAGAGCAGGCAGTCAGCCCCGCTTCCTCTGTGGGGAAATCGAGGCAGAGCCAGGGCTGGAGGAGGTGGGGCTCAGGGATGTCCCATGTCCTGCTCTGGGCCAGCTCGGGGGTCACCCTTGGAGCCATCCCCAGGATGGGACCGGCATCCAGCCCGGGTGTTCTGGAGGGGCTGGAGGTCCTTGTATCAGTGATGGGCTCTGTGATACCTGTCCCATGGGTAGCAAACAGGCTTTGCCCACCAAATTCCAGCTGCTTCAAGGTACATCCACACATCGGTGCTCAGGAACAAATTCTTTGCAGAAAGTGAGATTTTTGCTGCCTGACCAACAGCGGTACCACTGCACCAGGTGCCAAATTTTGTTTCTCCCACGGTGTGCGTTTCCCTCTGGATCTTGCTTGGGAGCAGGGCAGCATCTTCTCAGCCCAGCGTGTCCGGCAGCAGCCCCGGGCCAAGCCCGGAGCTCTCGGCTCCTCCCTGTTCCCCCCGCGCAGAGAGGAGCGCGGAGAGGAAATTGCTGCTGACGGAGCTGCGAGCGCTGCCGGACTGGGGATGACTAAGTTTGGCAGTGCTACCTGCTGGCTGTTTTTCCTTTTATGGAGGATTTGAGCGAGCCGCTGGAGCAATTCTCCGAGAGAACCCGAAGGGATCCACCCTGACCTTGGGGATGGGCACTGCCGGGTTGGGGAAAGGGTGGCTGGCGAGCAGGGTGGGTCGTGAGACGCTGGGGCGGCGCTCGGCTGGGAGAGGCGGGTTTGGACCCCCCTCGCCCATCCGGACGGGGCACCCGAATGTTTTCACTTTCTATTTTAAGGCGCTGGACTCTGGCCCCGAGCGGAGGCGCGGCCGCGGTGCCAGCAGGGGCGCGTGGCTGCTGGCACCCTCCGTGCCACCACCTCTGAGGCCACCCTGCAGCTCACAGCCATCCCACCGAGGCTTTCCCACAGCTGCTGGGGTGAGGAGAGAGGGTGAGGGGGATGTGTCTCTGCGGGGGGACACCCCACTGGAAGGGGACACTGCTGCAGGGGTGGAGGCATCACCTGCTCAGGGACCTGCTGCTGCAAGGTGACGGTGTTGCTGCAAAGGGACACTCCTCGGGTGTGGGGGCACAGCTCTGCTCCCCACAGCTGCTCCATGGTGCTTAGATGGAAACGGGGCAGCCCAGCCTCGGAAAGTCCCCAGCCGGTGAGAAAAGCAGAGAGAGAGAAACAAAAATAGCACCTTTCCAGTGACTGTGGCTTGCAGGGACAGGACTGGGCTTTGGCCAGGCCGGGCCATCCCATAGCCCCCAGCCCGTGTTGAGGGGCTGGGACTGGGTTCCTCAGCTGTGTCCTGCATTCTTTGCATTATTCTCCTTTTTTCTCCTCCTCCTCCACCCCGGGGACAGCTCTCAAACCTCTCCATTTATGGACAGGAGGTTAGGTCAAGTGGGAGGGTGAGGGGACGCCCGGGTCCCTGGGGAGGGACAGGGGTCCCACGTGGTGCTGGGAGCTGCCACCACCCCTGGAGGCCACAGCTACCATGATCTGTGGAAAGTTGAGGGTCACCTGGGCATTGCCCCTGGGATCTCCACCCTGATGCCCAGTGCCACTGGGACCCCCACCCAGGGTGGTGGTTGGGGTCACCCGTTCCCCCCAGGATGCAGGAGCACCACAAGCTGCTGCAAGCAGATGGGGAGAAAACAGATCCTGCAGGAGGGGAGAGATTTTTCCTCTTGTTTTATTTTATTTTGAAGCCAAAATCTGCCAGTTTGGGAGCTGCAGCAGCTGCACCCCGCCCCAGGGGGGAAGGCTGGATGTGTCCCCAGCCCCAGGCCACCGAGGAGTCACTGGGGCAGGGTGAGATGACTCCGAAGCCACTCCAGATGATGAAACATCCTGACTCATTCAAATCATTAATATTATTAAAAAAAAAAAGAAAGAAGTAATGACTCAGGCAGCAGTACTCTGCCATTGGGTGGTGACAAAGTGGCTGCTTGGGGTTAGGTTTTTGGGGTGGATTTTCCCCCGGTCTATAATAACACCTTGGGGTGTTGCTGACAGCAGTGAGCTGAGGGAGAGGCAAATACCCAAGGAAATGTGCTGCTGGGGATCCTCCCCCTCTGCCATGCTTTAAAGGATGCTTTAAAGGACAGTACATGCAAGCCCCTCCGAGCCTGGGATGTCCCAGGTTGTCCCCTGGCTGGGGAAGGACAGTGGCACCTTGTGGGGAAGGGTGAGATGAATGAGTATCAGCTGTTTTTTGGTGTTTTAACAGGCCTGCAGCCCCCTGGTCAAAACTCCGTCCCTGTGGGCTGGGGGGGCTGAGGGAGGGACCCAGGGAACTCATCCCTGCACCCTGTGGGGGCTCATCGACCCCTCCCCAGCTCCTGGCTGACTCAGCCGTGCGGGATTCCCACAGTTTCCGTCAGATGCTGCCTGGAGTAAATGGGGAAGAGGTTTCACAAGCCCTGGTAATTAATGCTAATTACAGAGCAGCGACATGGGAAACATTTCTTCCCCAGGTGTCCTTCCAAAAATGGTTTTGTGCAGGTGTGGCACCATCCTTCACTTGTCATTAGCTCTGCTCCGCCTGGGAGAAGGTGAAACCTTCGAAGGCTGGGACTGTGGGAACGGTGTGACGGGGGATGTTCCCCACGGCCCCGCGGGCGCCCGGCCCGGCTGCGGCTGCTGGCAGCTGGCTTTGGCTGGAGGGCAGGGCCCATGCAACCCCGGGTCAAGGCAATCCATGGGGAAAAAATACCCTCCGACCTCCTTGAGCAGCATGACTCCTCCTGGCAGCTGCTGGCAGAAAAATAAAGCCATGGAGAAGGGGCTTGGAGTCCTTTTTTTTTTATTATTTTTTATTTTTTTTATTTTTTGTGGCTTGCATTGGAGGGACAATGACATCCCCCTAGGACCAAGGGCTCATGCTGAGAGGGGTTGAGCTTCTCTGAAGCTTGAAAAACTTAGGCTGAAGGGGTTTAAAACCTCTTTTCATCTGTTTTTCTTCTCCTCACTGAGCTGCTCATGCTCAGACCCTCCAGGTGGGATGTATTATAAATAAGGAAGGGTGAAGGTGAGCTGGGAGAGCTGAGCTGCAGAGCCAGCTGGGATGGGCTGGGAAAGCCTCCCCTGCCCTAAAACATACTGCAGTGCATGGGCTGTAGGAAATCTCTACTTCCCTTTATCTGGATGGAGAAAAGAAGTTAACAGGAGGCACAACTGGGCAAGGTGTGGAGGAAGGGACCACTTTGTCTTCTCTGGCCACAGTGACCAATGGCAGAAATCCTGGTCTGGACTATCAGTGGCAGAGAAGTGGGGTAGAGGTGAGGAAACTCTTTCCATGCAGGCTGTGGTGTCTTCATCCCTGGACCCTGATTTTTGTGGAAGATTGAGCAGTGGGAAGCAGCTTGGAAGTGATGCAGTGATGCCGAGTGGTGGTGGTAACATGACCTTTAATGGTGACAATCAGCCACCCTGGATGGTTGCAGGGACTGACAGCTCTGTTGGTGTCCCACAGCCCCATTTTGTTGTTTAAAATTGGTCTTTGAATTATGGGATTTACATCTCCACTCAAGGATGGCTGTGTCCTGTTTGCCTTAAAGACTTGAGACTTCTGGAGCAGAGGGAGATGAAGAGGCTGGTCCTTTCCTGTTTGATGAAGAAGAGCATATCCCAGGCTGGAACATATTTATTTAGGAGTGGAAACAATGTCAGAAGACTTGGAAAAAGCTCACAGAAGAGGAAATCAGATGGGATTAAATCCACCCAGAGCTGTTTTCCAGGCCATTTCCATGCTTCTCCCAGTCCAGGGGCTGTAGGTGCTGCAACTCCCTGTCCCTTGGCCAGCCAGGGTGGGGACCTTGTGACAGAGCGGGGCTGGCAGGCAAAGCCTCATTCCCACTGGGCTGGTGAGCTGGGAAACCGGTCCAGGCACAGGAGAAAGCCTCCTCCTCCACAGGCTCACAGCGAGCTGTGACTGTCTGTGGGGTTTTCAAATAATCGTGACTTTGCTGTGCTGATTCCTTTTTGATGTGTGCAGACTTCTCCCTCTGACTTTCCCTTTGCAGATTTCCCTCGCAGCAAGGGGAGCTGCTGTATCCCAAGGGATGGGGCTTCTCCTGCTGCTCCATCCTCTCTCCTGTCTGAAGGTGGGGAGGAAAAGGGCCACGCCAACCCCAGTGCTCCTGTGTGCGAGCCAATTCCCCCAAGGATGGTTGCTTTAATGAGATGTCACAGCTAATGAGTCTGCTGGCAGAGTGCTCATGGAGAAACGTGCTGGGAAATGGTAACGCAGCAAGTCTCAGCCTTGGGACTGTGCAGCTTTCCAGGCTCTGCCCCATCCCAGAGATGGGAATCCATGGGAGCTGGGTGAAGGACCTTGTGCTCCACCCAGCTTGCTGGCAGAGCCCACTCACTATCAGGATGTGATTGGGTAAAAGGAATAAATTCATCCCAAAAAAAGTGGGGTGGCCAGCAACCAGCCAAAGCAAATATTGGGAGATCCCAATACACCAGGCACCAGTGCAGGGTTCATTAAGTGGGATTGGTGATTTATGGGAAGAAATTCATGCTTCTGGTGAGCTCATCCTGCACTGTGAGGTTCTCCTTGTCCACAACCCAAAAAAGAACATCAAGCTGCCAGCGGATCTGAGGCTCTCCTTTACAGCAGCTGGGCCTGAGAGGCACCTCAAAATCCCCCTGAGGAGTGAGCGTCCAAGTTCCCTCTATCCCAGTACATGGAGGCTGGGGGAGCTCAGAAATGTTTTCACTGCTGAGCACGGAAAGTTCTCTTGGAAGCAATTTATGCCCTGGAATCTGCTGGGAGTTAACACACAAAAGTAACAATGGGAGGTTGGGGAGGGGGCTCCTGTCCCTCATTGTTCCTTGAGCTGATGCACAAGGGAGGGGAAATACAGAGACTTTTCTCTCCCTGTGCCTGCCCCAGGAGCAGGGATTCAGGATGAACAGGGTGCAGGATGATCCAGGGCATCCATCCCATAGGAGGGCACCCCCCCAACTTGTACAGGGCAGAGGAAGGAGGAGATAATTTCTGAGGTATATTCCTGGTGAATTTAGGTTTACAAAGCGATGAAGGGGGGCAGAGGGCCTCAGCTGCTCTCTGGTTTCCGGTTTCTGCTGCCTCTTGCTCCAGCTGGTTACCGCAGACAGGGCCAGGTTTTGCCATTTAAGGCTGATTTCCCCAGGCTGGGCTGTGCCGAGAGCTGCCTGGGACAGTCCCTCAGTGTTAATTAAAATGTGTGCCCAGAGAGATGTGGGTCCTCTGCTCCCAGAGGGAGAACCCTCACCATCCCTTTGTCCCATGTCTTCTTTCACTGATCCCCAGCAGAGGAAAGAGCCAAGGGAAGGGGTCTGGGTTCATCTGTGGACTGATGTGCTCGGTCTTGGATGGGCAGGACAGAACCTTTCCTGGTCCCAGAGGTGGCAGGTTCCAAGCAGAAGGCTCTGGTCCCATTGATCTGGCCCTGAGTGAGGGACACAACCTGAGCAGTGCCAGGGTGGGGCTGCCAGGACTGAGCCCAGGCTGTGCTGGCCTGGAGCTGCCCCACACTCTGGGCTTCCTCATTCCTGTCACCACAGCTGGTTGCCTTTTTCTTCCTCTTGCTTGTCCCCATCTGCCCCACACTCTTGCAAAACACGAACAAGGGTTCCCAGAGAATGAGATGTGCTGTGCAGCCGTCTTGCAGCCTTGGGCAGTGATCTGGGAACTAAAAGGGCTCCTGCAAAGCCCCATAGAAAAATCACTCCCTGTTTTTCCTTCATGCTGGCTTGCCTCTTCTTTGGGCTGAGAAACTGTAGAGTGGCCACTCTTTGTGTCCATCTGAGCCCCTGGTGGCCTCTGTAGCCACCTGGCTTCCTCTGCTGCTCTGTGCTCCAGCAGTGGAGGAGCTCTGGAAGCCACCTCTGCAACCCCACACTGCTCTGGCTCTGGCATGGGGAAGGGAAAAGAGCAGGAATGTGGAAAACTTGACCCCATTTATCAGTAAAGGCTGGAGGAGGGAGAGGTGTGTTCATACCCCACCCTGCTCATGCCAGCAAGGGGTGCCTTGGGGACACCTGGGCCAGGGAGTCCCCAGGACTGTGCCATTGCTTCACCAAGTGCCACCTGCAGCTACTCGAGGTTCTAATGGCACTCCAGTGCATTTTTCAAATATTCTCAGAGCTGATAACACCTCTGCCTCTCCAGAGGGGCTCAGTGCCTGCCCAGGCACACATCACCCACAAGGGACAGCAGAGCGGGCACCCCAGGGTGACACAGGGACCAGAGAGAGCAGAGCTCTGCAGTTCTCCTCAGGAGCAGGAGGGAACCTCACAACTCCCTCAGCCACCTGAGTCCCACCACAAATTCTCTTTCCAGATCTTCACCCCACAGCCCACCTGTGGGATGAAGATGGATGTGACCTCGCTAGTCCCAGACCAGAGCAGGTGAGGAGGGAGCAGGGTACCTTCATGAGTCAGGGGAGTGACAGCCAGTGCCTGGCACCCAGGGCTTTGGTTTGCCTTTCTCCTGAGATCTTATCACCTGCCAGCAGGAATGTGTGAAATGAGCCAAACAAAGCACATGTGGAATAACTGTCTGAGTGAGGGATGGAAACTTTGGGGGCAATGGGCTGGGAGGGAAACGAAATGCAGAGGTGCCCCTGCACCTAGGCTTTGTGATGGTGCTCTCCTCCCATGCTCAGTCTGTGTGTGAGTGGACTCAGGATGATATCAGAGGGATGATATAGTTGCAAATTTTCTGGCTTCTTCCCAGGTTTGCTGCAGAGCTCGATGTGAGCTGGACCAGAGGGGCTCGTTGGGAGCAGCACCACCCTTTAGAAAGCCTGTGTTCCCTCTGTCCCCACTGCCAGCCCACCATGAGTGGCATCCCCCCACTGCTGCCCCAGCCATATGGACCACAAACAAACCTGGCACCAGACAAAAACCCCCTGGCTCTCCTCCCAGGCACCTGCTCTCCAAGGTGGGGAGAGAGGGATGGTCACTGAATTTCAATTCTGGTGGTTCTGTGAAAGGGCTGAGTGCTGTGTAAGCACTGAATCACCCCTGAAGGTTTATTTAAACTTGGAGGAGTGGATGGGGCATTGACTAGAGCAGGCCCCACTCCTCCGTCACTCTCTCTCTGCCTGGGGAGAGCCGCTTGAGTCACGGCTCGGCACCGGCTGTGCAAACAGAGCCGGGGGCCAGCCCGGGCAGGGATGGGGCTGGGACAGGGCCCAGAGCAGTTCCTGGGTTCCTCTGCATCCCTCCTTCTAGGAACAGGCAAACCCTGCCTCGCCCATTCATTCCCTGAGCATCCCTGCACCTGCAGGGACAGGAGCTGGCGCAGGTCTGGGGTCACTGGCAGGGTGGGGATCCCCACCTTTGGGTGCACCCACAGCAGCACCAGCACAGTGGTCAGACCCCTGTGACTTGCTGCTGGAGGTAATGGGGGCTAATGCCCCAAACCCAAACCAGAATTATCTGCAGAGTCACAAGTGCTTTACATCATCTGGTATAGTCAGGAGAAACTGAGGGCAATGGCCATCCCTGCTCTCCCTGCCTCTGTTTCTCACACAGAAAACAAAGGCAGCATTATTCCCACTCTCTCCAAGGTAGGAGAGGTCACCTCTGTCAAAGGCTTGAAGCCCCTAGATGGAAAGTGCCATTAGCCTGGCAAAGATCAAAGCGAATTTCCCGGCATGCTTGGGCAGCCCAGGATCTGTTTCATTTCCTAGGTACGAGTAGAAAACTGCACCCAGCTGCTCCCCTGCCTTTATCATTAGAGACCAAGAAAAATCAATTCTCAAAGTAATTAAGAAGCAGTTGAAAATGCACCATATGGCTTGGCATTGTGTCATATAACACCTGTGGGAGACTTTTGCCAGGACAGGTAACTGAACCCCCAGGAGCATCCTTGAGGGAAAGACCCCCCCTTGGAGGAGCATCACAGCCAAGGGGTCATTCAGTAGCATTTGGGTGGCAATGGGGGTGGTGTGAACAGGGCCAGAGGGTTGAGACATGCAGAAAAAACCCAGGGAGAATCAGCCTTTTTCTCTTCCCCTTCTGTTTTTAGCTGGAGGAAATATCCCCTGAAACAGATGCCAAGCCTGGCTGGAGGGGAGGGCTGCTCCACCACTCTCTGTCCCTGCAGGGAAGCTCCAGCATAGGTTTTAGCTTACACCTGTCCCTTTGCTGTGGAAGAAGAGGACTCCAGAGATGGCCAGGGTGCAGGGCTGAGGTTGGGAGCCTGGCTGGCATCGCCTCAGGGTCTGGCTGTGCCGGTGTAATCGTGCTGTGCTGCGGAATGACCTTGGGCTGAAAACAATTCCACGCTCGGGCCTCACAGGCTGTTGCTATCAAGGTCAACCAAAACAGCCCTGGCAGCACGTTTAACCAGTGGGGGAAGGGAGGGCTTTGCTCTGCTCTGGCCTGGCCACCGCAGCCCAGGGAGGGTGAGAGGGTGGCAGGGCTGTGGGCACCAGGATGGGGCTGGGCAGGAGATGCCAGCCGGGGCACCGCCTGATGGATGCTGACCCAGCTGCCTGCAAGGCTGGGAATGAAGCTTTGACCTCCTGCTGCCTGTGTGAGCTGGGGGACCCTAGGGACAGCATCAGGATCTGGAAATGCTGGCACAGGATCAGCTCAGGAATACACACTGAAAGGGCTGGGGAAGACATGGGGGCACAGAGAGACAAGGCTGGAGGCAGCAAGGACAGGCAGGGCTGGAGAAATAGGTGGGAAAAAATCTTCAACCTCTCCAGCAAAGTCCACTTATCAGGGACAGCAGGCTGTAAACCAGGCATGTGTGCCCTGCCACCACCTTCACTACCTGGACAGGGCTGGGCCCTTTCCAGCAGCCTCGGCACAACCTGGCACAGGTTGTTTGTCTGTGCCTTAAAAATGGAAAATGGTGAATTTCTAGAGTTTTCCAGCATGATACAATGTAATGATTTTCATTCCTTCCTGTGAATGGGAGGGATGGTCGATGGAGTTACCCCTTCCATGCGGATGCAGCAGATGAGGGGAGAACACCCTTGCACATGGAGGTCTGTGAAGGGAAAGGCTGTCCTCTCTGCAAAAGGACTGATAGATCAGAGAGAGCTCAAGGATCAATACAAAGGAGCAGAAACCTTGGGGAGGGGTGTATGAGAGTGGAGAATGATGCTTAAAGGGGGAGAGTCGAGTCTGCAGCTTGTCAGGGATGAGCTGGCATCAGGGATGCAACGCAGCGAGCCAGGGAAATGTCAGGGGCTGTTTTGCTTCAGGTTTAATGTTGAATATGTTCCCACAAAGGGGGAGGTGGGGGCTGCAGTGAGGCCCCTAACATCTCCAAAGGGAGTGAAGGGCCTGGGGTTTCTGCTTAGATTTTACCTCCTGCAAATTCCCATTACAGCTGATGCTGCAAGGAGAAAATTGAAAGAGGAAGGTGCTGAGATGGTCCCTGTGCCTGTGAAATAGGGGATGTGGTCAGCACCTTTCCTTCTTCCCCTTGGGGAGTGGGAAGGGAAAGGCAGTGCTTCAAAAAAACCTCCACGATTTCTGTGCGAGGGTGATTCAAAGAGACTCGGTGGTTTCAGAAGTTTCTACCTCTCTTCTCATTGTCACAACAGCAGGAGGGAGAGAAGGGAGGCCTGAGCACATGACAGAGTGAGAGATGGAAGAGCTGGCACTGAAGGGGATGTGCAGAAATCCAAGCGAAAACTCCAAGTCCAAAAACTCCCAGGAATATTTCCCCCCTTTGACCCTCCTCTCCCCAGAGGTGTGGCAGATGCCATCCCTGCACGGGCAAAGGGCTTCTGCTCTAGGGGAAGGGCTGGGAGAAGCCAGAGGAAAGCAGAGCTCACATGTTGTCCCGCAAGTGCAGCGATTCAAGCCCAGCCATATCAGCTGGCGAAGGGCAGGAGGATCCTCCCTCGGATAGTTTTGTCCAGAGTCAGTGTGAGCCGAGCACCAAGGACAAGCAGGGAGAGATGAAGCAAAACATGGGAACTTGGGAGCTTGTGATGTCTGCCCAAAGGTAACACAACAGCCAGGAAGCTTTTTGCTTGGTTCCCCTTTCTCTTCTCGCAGCTCTTGCAACATCCCAGAAGAGATTGGGAAGAGAGCCCCGGCCACAGCCAGGGAGTTGGCCTGGCCACCACACAGTGCTGAACATGGTGACCAGCTGGTGGCTTTGCTGTCAAGGTGTCTTCAGCCTGGGAGGAAGTGGTGGCACCCAGCCATGTGCTGGAGGCCACATCCTGCCATCCCACCAAGGCCAGACCTCACTGCCCCTAAAACCAGGAGACGCGAGGCCGGTGCTGCTGTCCTCCGGATGCTGGCGGATTGATTGCCCTCTGATTCAGTCCAATAATCAAGAGTAATTGCCTGGCAGTTCCCCCCCCCGCCTAATGGGCTGTCGCATCGTGGCTCCCCAGCCTGGCTCCACCCAACCTGCTCATGGGGATGCAGCAGAACATGGCATCCCACCCCTCTCATGCACACCCCATCCATCTGCCCATGAGCCCTGGTGGCCTCTCCACCTGGCCCTGACCTGATGTTCCCCATCCCAAACCCATCACCCCAGTGGTACTGCTGGACTTTTTCCTGCTTTATCAGCACATTCATGGACCACTCTTCCCAGCTGCAAGGGCCATCAGCTCTACTCATGCCTTGTGGCTCCCCTTATTTGACGTATAATCTTCTAATTAATAATCAGCCTTTTCAAAGAGGAATGCAAACATTAATTAATTCCCTGTGAGGCAGGTAATTAACACCAATGACTCCCATTTTACTGCGAGGGAAGCTGTGATAGACAGATCTTGCATGATCCACATCGAGGTGACAGAGGAATGACCAGGCAAAGACAGCTCCACTCCAGCATGGCCCTGCAGCAGCCCTAGGCTGGCTCCCCTTCCACTGAGGGCTTCCTGTGGGCACTCTCCTGGGCTCTCTCTTCTGTATCACTGTGGCCATCTCCAGGGAGGAGGGGATGGCATAATCCTATGTGGCCTGGCAGGACACACACATCACTGTGGCCATCTCCACGTGGTGGGGACGGCCTGGTCCCAAAGCGGCCTGGCAGGACACGGCCGTCACCATGGCTAACTCTGCCCTGTGGGATGAGGCACGGCCCTGGGGTGGCCCAGAAGAGCCCACAGCTCTCCTGGCCCTCTGTACCACTCCCTCCAGAGCACCCACCTGGGTGCAGCTGTGGTGCTGAATTTTGAGGCATCTTCACCAGGACAAGGCACTCCTGGGGAAGGCGATGCCATCCAAAGGAAAAGGGTTTTTCTCTTGTATTCCCATCCAGGCCTGGTGTCCCATTGCCTCCCATCCCCCCAGGTTACTGCAAATCTCCATCTCAACAAGCTGTTGCAGGTTCCTCAGGCTGCTCTTTGTTCATCCCACAGCAGGAGTAATGAACGGGGAGGGGGGGAATAATGCCTGGGTCCCCTTCAGTGAGACCCACACCAGCAGTCTGGGGAGGGAGCCCCATCCTCATCCTCACCGTGATCTCTGCAGCTCCCTGATGACAAAGAGCTTGCTGGCGTGCCCTGCAAGACCTTGACTGCAGGCCTGATTCCTGCCTCTACGATGCTGGACAAGGGGTATCCCATGGAGAACAGGCATTTTCAGCCTTTTTTTTCCCAGATAATTTTTTTTTTACCTGTCACTACTGTTTTCAAACGGCTGAGATTACACATGCAAGGTCCCCACGCTGAAGTCTGTGCGCTTCCAGCCGGCAACAGATTGCGAGTGGCTGCTGCTACTTTACTTACAGGACTGCTTAATTAACTTGATTAATCAGCCCGTGTTCGCACAACACACTGGAGACGCAAAGCCCTCTGGTTGCTGCTGCCTGCTGCTCTGCGGCCGCTGCCCTCGCCTTTATTCCCGACCGGTGTTGGATGGTCACAGACAAGAAGGGAATTGCAGAAAGGCAGCCTGGGCTGGAGCAGCCACGTCTCCTACTCCAGCAAGGTTTGGATCAGAGGACAGAAACAAATATTGCTCAAATCTGACCAAACCACTGCTCCTGTGATGTGCCCTGCCAGCACGGGGCAGGATGGAGAGCACGGGCCCCTGCTTGACTCGATGCCTGAGCCAGCGGAGCGTTCCCTTCTCCCAGGTCCCGTAGGCACACGGTCTTTAATGGTGCCCGGCGGCGCCGGCGGCGTTCCCGGTTGCCCGGGCGGGTCCAAGGGCCGAGGGCCTGCTGGCGGCTGGCAACAGCAGTATCGCCGCCGTTCGCTGACATCAGCAGTGAACTTGGCCCCGCGTCCCGCTCGTCCCGCTCCCGGCCGGGGTCACCGGAGCCCGCCCGGCCCAGGGGTGCAGGTGACGGGCGCTCCACGTGCCCCACGCCCCGCAGGCAGGGCGAGCAGCACCCCCGGGATCCCGCACCGCGCTGGCCCCGCGTACCCCCGGGGGGCTGCATCCGCCCGGCTCCCACAGAGACGGGGGAGAACGGGCCGGGACCCCCACCCGAGGGGCTTTGTGTGAGGGCTGGGGTGGTGGGGGCTGCACGGGGGCACCGGAGCACCGCGGAGAGCGGCGGACACAAGGCAGAAGCCCCGTCCCCGCTGCAGCCCAGTGACACCGGGGCCGCGCCCCCACCCCAGCCCCGTTCGCTTCCCCCCCACCCCAATATTGTCCCCCCTGTCGGGGCGGCGGGGCGGGGCGAGGTCTGGGGGGCGTGGCCAGGCGTGGCCAATCGGAGCGGCGCACTCCGAAAGTTTCCTTTTATGGCGAGGCGGCGGCGGCGGCGGCCCGATATAAAGCGCGCGCGGGCGGCGGGCGGGAGCCGCCGCGAGCTCTGCCTGCCCTCACCGCGCGCGCGCCCCGCTCCCGCCGCCGCCTCGCGCCCGCCCCGGCTCCGACCGCGCCAACTCCCCAAAGGTGAGAGCGGCACCGCCACAACGGGGGCTGGGGTAGTAATAGTGTTCGTGAGAATAGTAGCGAGCCGGTGTTGTTGTGGATATCGGTGTGATCGGGGTTGTTGGGACACGGCGCGCCCTTTGTGCGCTGGCGGGGTGGCGGCCCCGTAGCGCGCTGCCGCGTTTTAAGGGATAGAGACGCAGCTCGCGGTTTAAGGCCGGTTTTGGGGGTGATGCTTGCGGAGGGGGGGGTCGCGCTGCTGTTACCCGTGGGGCTAATCCGCCCCGTAAGAGGATTGCTGATGCGGACGGGGGGAGCGGGCGGCTCGGATGCTGTGTCCCGGGAGCGGCGGCGTGAACGGGGGGTGCGGGGCTTTGTCTGTTCCGCGGAGCCGCCCGTGCTGGGGTCGGGGCCCGGGGGCGTTGTCCCCCGTGAGGAGGGGCGCGGTCCCCCCCACCCCACACATACGAATAGTCTCGGTGGCTGTTGCTTGCGGGGAGGGGGCGGCACGCCCTACACTGGGCGAGGCTTTGGATCGGAACAATGCGGGGTTGGGGGGCGCAGGGGGACCCCCCCGTGTGCCCGGAGCGCAGGTGCAGTCGGGCTGCCCGCTCCGGTTCCGACTACACTTCCCAGGCTGCCCGTGCGGGGCGGCACATGTGCGGCAGCTGCCGCCGCCCCCCCGGCACCGGATTACACCGGCGCGGCCGGAGCCGCCGGTGCTGAGCCTGGGCGGGCGATAATTGCATAAGACGCTGGCTCTAATCCCGCCCTTGGTGCCGCCGGTCGATGGGGCAGAGCCCCGGTCACGCTTGACTAGTGGGCTGGGCGTGGTGGCCAGCGCTGGTCGTGCTGCGGTTCCTTGTAGAGGCTGGCTGAGGCTTTGGGGGCTGTGCAGAGGGGTCGGATCCCGCTGGCTGTGCCTGGCACACGGCGGGCACTGGGCGTGACCCCCTAGGCTGGGTGGGCGCGTCGAGCCCCGCTGACTGGCGCTGAGCTGAAGCTCAGTGGCGGGGCTCTAAGGAGAGCACCGGGCGTGACCGGCGGGGCTGTGCGGAGGTGTTAAGCCCAGCCAGCCGGCTCAAGGTGGGGCACCGGGCGTGACTGGCGGGGCTGTGCGGAGGCGTCGAGCCCCGCTGGCCGGCACACGGCGGGGCGCTGGGGTGTGGCGGCCACGCCCGCCCGCTCCGGGGTGTGGCCGCCGCCGTTCCCCCGACAGCCGGTGGCGGGCGAGGCGCGGCGCGCTCCATCCATTGCCTTTTATGGTAATAATGCGAGAGGGCGCAGGGACTTCCTTTGTCCCAAATCCGCGCAGTGCCGAAATCTGGGAGGCGTCGCCCCCTCTAGCGGGCGCCGGGTGAAGCGGAGCGGCGCCGGCAGGAAGGAAATGGGTGGGGAAGGCCTTGGCGGCATCGCCTGCGCTTCCCGCCATCGCCTTCCCTTCCCGCCTGCCGCCGCGGGATGGGGCTCGGCGTGTGAGCGGGGATGCTCATGTCTCCTTCTCTTCTCTCCTCCCGCAGCCAGCCATGGATGACGATATTGCCGCGCTCGTTGTTGACAATGGTTCCGGTATGTGCAAGGCCGGTTTTGCCGGGGATGATGCTCCCCGTGCTGTCTTCCCATCCATCGTGGGTCGCCCCAGACATCAGGTAGGTGGCTGGTTTTGCTTGTGGTCTAACAAAAGAGCGTGGTTTAGGTGGAAGTGGTTCCTCTAGAGGCAAGAAGCCCTTGTTTTGGCTTTGTACCATGAGAGGCCTGTGTGCTGCAGCACAGCTGGTGGGGAATGCAGCCTCCTGCAGAGCCTTTGTGTCGTGTGTGTTGGAGCAGATGACTGGATGCCTTTCTTGATAGGGATGTGGCAGCAGAGGGACAATAATTGGAGACTTAGTTTGGGAAAAGGGAGTTATTCACTTTGGAGCTGTACTTAACTATGTGGCCTTTGTTTTGCAGGGTGTGATGGTTGGTATGGGTCAGAAAGACAGCTACGTTGGTGATGAAGCCCAGAGCAAAAGAGGTATCCTGACCCTGAAGTACCCCATTGAACACGGTATTGTCACCAACTGGGATGACATGGAGAAGATCTGGCATCACACTTTCTACAACGAGCTGAGAGTAGCCCCTGAGGAGCACCCTGTGCTGCTCACAGAGGCTCCCCTGAACCCCAAAGCCAACAGAGAGAAGATGACACAGGTGTGTAGAACTCTGCAGCTTGGAGCTACAGAGCAGATAATTGCTGCAGGCCAGCTCTTCTCTTCCATGTTGTCCTCTCTCCTTCTTCACCACTATTCTCCCTTTTTGCCATCATTACAGGGTTTTCCTTTCCTGACCTGAGTCTCCTCTTTGCTGGACCTTGACAGGTTTTGTTTGCTCTTCTAAGCTGGCTTTCTCTGAGACTGAACTAGCAACTTGTCTAACTGCTGTTTCTGACTAGGCACACTAATCCATTTACAGCTCCTGAGTGACTGTCCTGTAGTTTACTTGGCATTTGTTTTGTTCCTTGCTGTGATACACGGATGGGTCTGTGGCAGTGGGATCCCTGCTTGGGCTGTGACCTGGCAGGTGTGGGTGGAGACCAGGTGAGATAAGCATGGACTTTGAGGGGGAGCATAGAGGTGCCTCTTATCTAGGGGCAAAAGTAAAACCACTTGCATGGACTTGGTATAGACATGTAGCAAGAACCCTGTATTATGCTGTTGACTCAACCTCTCCTTTTCTCTCCCTAGATCATGTTTGAGACCTTCAACACTCCAGCCATGTATGTAGCCATCCAGGCTGTGCTGTCCCTGTATGCCTCTGGTCGTACCACTGGTATTGTGATGGACTCTGGTGATGGTGTTACCCACACTGTGCCCATCTATGAAGGCTATGCCCTCCCTCATGCCATCCTCCGTCTGGATCTGGCTGGCCGTGACCTGACGGACTACCTCATGAAGATCCTGACAGAGAGAGGCTACAGCTTCACCACCACAGCCGAGAGAGAAATTGTGCGTGACATCAAGGAGAAGCTGTGCTATGTCGCCCTGGATTTCGAGCAGGAGATGGCCACAGCTGCCTCTAGCTCTTCTCTGGAGAAGAGCTATGAACTCCCTGATGGCCAGGTCATCACCATTGGCAATGAAAGGTTCAGGTGCCCAGAGGCCCTGTTCCAGCCATCTTTCCTGGGTAAGTCCAAGTTTGCTAGGATACTCTGTTGTCCCTTAATGTTCCTTCTGTGAAGGGTGACCTGGAGACCATGGCAGTGAGGTTCCTTATTTTATTGCTGGTCTGTAGCAAAGCTTGTGCTACCCACAAGTCAGCCCCACTTCCTACACAGCTCAAAGCTGTTTGAGGAGCTTGGGTCAGTGGAGCCAGTGGTTGAGTCTGTCCCAGCCATGGCTCTGTAGTGCCTTCCTGCTGAAACAACTGCTGGTCTCTTGGTTGCTTGTAGTATCTCCTTAGGCTTCCTTGACTCTGTCTGAGCCCTTGTTGACTTGAAACTTCTGCTTCTTCACAGGTATGGAGTCCTGTGGTATCCATGAAACTACCTTCAACTCTATCATGAAGTGTGATGTGGATATCCGTAAGGACCTGTACGCCAACACAGTGCTGTCTGGTGGTACCACAATGTACCCTGGCATTGCTGACAGGATGCAGAAGGAGATCACAGCCCTGGCACCCAGCACAATGAAAATCAAGGTAGGATGGAGTTGGGGGAACATCTCAGCACCCCTGTTAGGCTGAAATACACAGCATGTGTAGAGGGATGACGGTATGCTGGAGTCCTGCTGCAAAAGATACAAACCATGTCTGTCTGGTACAGCCTTAATGGCCTTGGGCTGGACAGGATGGCACCCACCCAGCTGCATGAATAATGGGATTAGAGTAAAGACTGGCTGCATAGGAGGGAGGTGGTTGTGTGAGGCTGTGTCTTGATCCTGTTTTGGACTTCATGGTATCTTAAGCAAGGTTAGATAAGGGAATTAGGCAGCTCCATCTTGCAGGGCTGTGCGTGGGCTGTGAGCGTAGCGTGCTGCTGTGTCTGACTGGTTCCTCCTCTTCCCTGCAGATCATTGCCCCACCTGAGCGCAAATACTCTGTCTGGATCGGAGGCTCCATCCTGGCCTCCCTGTCCACCTTCCAGCAGATGTGGATCAGCAAGCAGGAGTACGATGAATCCGGACCCTCCATTGTCCACCGCAAATGCTTCTAAGCCGGACTGTTACCAACACCCACACCCTTGTGATGAAACAAAACCCATAAATGCGCATAAAACAAGACGAGATTGGCATGGCTTTATTTGTTTTTTTTTTGGCGCTTGACTCAGGATTAAAAAACTGGAACGGTGAAGGTGTCAGCAGCAGTCTTAAAATGAAACATGTCGGAGCGAACGCCCCCAAAGTTCTACAATGCATCTGAGGACTTTGATTGTACATTTGTTTGTTTTTTTAATAGTCATTCCAAATATTATAATGCGTTGTTACAGGAAGTTACTCGCCTCTGTGAAGGCAAAGCCCAGCTCGGAGGGAGTCCACCAGTTACAGCTGGTGTTAGGTTATAATTGCTTGTCTGTAAATTATGTAACCTGACAAGTGTCTTTTTGTATCTTTCCGCCTTAAAAACAAAACACACTTGATCCTTTTTCTCTTCGATTTGTCAAGCAAGCAGCCTGTGTTCCCCAGTGATAGATGTGAATGAAGGCTTTACAGTCCCCCGCAGGGTCTAGGAGAAGTGGTGCCAGTATGTGGGGGAGGGAGGGGCTACCTGTACACTGACTTAAGACCAGTTGAAATAAAAGTGCACACCATAGAGGCTTGACTGGTGTTGGTTGTTGATTTTCTTTCCTTTTCGTGCCATTTTTTGACAGTTGCTCCCTGCTCTCATCTCACCCTGCCAGGCTCCACAGCTCTGCTATCAGGCTGGGGGGGGATGCTGGTGCTGTGGGGCACAAGGCAGATGGCTCTGGGTGATTATGGGGAGGGGTAGAACTGGGCCTGCCAAGCATGTGGGTCTCTAAGGTTGCTTTGGGCTGGAGTTCTCCAGATACTGCCAGTGTGTGCAACAGGGAGCTGCTGGAGGCTCTGGGCTGAATAGGGGATTAATTCAGCTGCACCTTCCCAAATGTTCTGTATGTGTCTCCCTCGGTGTTCTGTCTTGTGCTGGACTGATGGAAGCAAGCAGGGTGTGCTTATGCCATAATCAAAGCAAAGCAGCTGCCTCCTTCCTCCACCAAGACTCCTTTGACTAGTGTGCAGCTCTGCATGGGGCAGTGTCCTTGCTCCAGGTGTCAAAGCTTGCCTGTCCTGCTCCCAGTTTGCCTTGGGAGGAAGGCTGGGTTCAGGCAGGGAGGCTCATGCCCTGACAGTGTGGTGGCTGGGTGGAGCAGCTTTCGGGTGAAAGCGAGAGAAAGTCCTGTGAAGTGGAAAAAACTGACTTCAGAGAGCAGGGCTACTGGAGTGCTGCACGGGTGGGGCTGGGAAAAAGGTGCAGGGAGGAAGGAGGAAGCTTAGGTTTCCAATCCAAGTACCTGCCTCCAGCTCAGCCTTTGCCAGGAAGGGCTTACTTTGGCCTCACTGTCTCTACCCATCCTTTGAGCTTCCAAACATTCAGCCTTGTTTGATCAGCTTCTCTGGTTTTGTGGAAAAGAACAGGGATGACCCTTACAGAGTTGAGACCCTGCTGGGTACAGCAATGTCCACAAGCCCCCAAACCTGGAGTCACATTTGTGGAATGGAGATAGAGAGGATTGAGGCTACTGGGTCAGGAACCAGGAAAAGCCAAGCCAGGTAACACTCTTGCTAGCTCAGGGAGACCAGACCTGGGAGTGTTTTCAGAAGTGAAGCTTCCCAAGGCTCTGCCAGCCTTGTCTGCCTTTGAAGAGCTAATAGCTGTGACTGTGTCATGCTTGAAGCACATGAAAGGCAGGGAACAGGCTCTAGTTCCTCTTTAATCCTCTGCCTGGCCTGTTCCTGCTCTGGCATTGTACTGTACTCAGGGCAGACCTGCCGGTTTCTGCCCCTCATCTCCCCAGGTTCCCTTCTGAGTGCAGTGGGAGCCTGGCAGGGCTGGAGGTGCAGACTCTGGGCTGAGCTGATGAGTACTGGAAGCACCAGTTTGCAAGAGAGGAGGTGAAACAGGTTGGAGCAAGGTCCAAACTGGGTTTATAACCTGAGGTCTTGGGGAAATGGTGTGAGGAGGAGGCAATGGCAGCTCCTGGGGAGGGAGCTGGTGGGAGCAGGGAAGGAAAAAGGCCAGCAGCCAAGAAGAGATGACAGCAATAGGGAAATTGGGGTGCCTTTCTTCAGCCTTTTCTGGAATGGTCACTGATTGCTGTAGGAAAATGTGCTGAGACACAAAGAACAGAAGAAACCGGTGGTGGTGAGAAACCAGTGAGCAGCAAAATGCCCGGGGCTGAGGGCAGCTCAGGTGGGCAGAGGTGTGAGGACAGGGAGACTGGTGCAGAGCTGCTGGGCACAGAGCAGCTGGGATGCTTTTCATGCTCCAGAGCCAACTGAGGTACACTGTTAGTTAACACTTTGCAGGCCTTTTTCTCCTTTCTTCCCATTTCACTTGCTGTTTTGGGTAACCAGCCCTTGAATACACTGAGGCTGAGCCTTCCACAGCCCTTCCTGATGTCTCTTCATCATGAGGCCATGGTGTGCACAGCCACTCTGCAGGCTGCTCCAGCAAGGCTCCATTTATCCCTCCTCTGGGCCATTACATGCTGGAGAAAAGAATGTGGTGCCGGGCAGGGACAACTGCAAGGATTACTCACTGCTCCCAGCTCCAGTGAGCACGAGAACAGGGAACCAGAGTGGTTTTCTGTCAGGAATGTCAAGTGCTGGAAGAGAGGGGACTTTTTAACCACAGTTTTTCTGCTGTGGAGTTTCAGACAGCTCAATTCACCCCTCACTGTTTCACAGAGGTAGGGAAATGCTGAGAGGCCTGTCAGGGAAGGCAGTAGAGGAGACATGTCCTGGGTTTTTTAGACTCAATGAAGTTGTGTAGGGAATGTGGGGAGACCAGGAGCTTTAATATGTTCACCCATGGTCCAGGCTGAGCATGTCCCCCTGTCTGGCTTAGCCATGTTGATCCAGGATACCTCAGGCTACAGAGATGGCTAGACTCGGCTCTAGATCCTTCCAAGTCACCCAGCCTTTTCCTACCTCCCTGTAGCTGCCCCAGGAGAGATGGCTCAGTTCAAGGAAGCTGAGCAAACATGTTTTATACCCTTTCTTCCCTCAGAGTTCCCAACTTTCCCTCCTGCTGGAGACAGTTGCTGGCACTTCACCTGCAATTAGCTGATGACCTGGAAAGTCACCTCACTGAGCTGCTTATGGAATCAAGCCACCGCCGGGAATTAGTGATGTCCTTGGCAAAGGAGATGGTTGCAGCTCTCGGGATTTAGCCCTGAAGGGCCTCATTGTCTCTCAGCTGTGTCAGGGACAGTTGACCAGAAACGGTCTCTGGGTGGGGAGGGTCCTGTTCTCTCATTAGTGAGCATGTGCTCCTCCAGGAGAGGTGCCAGCTGGCTGTGTGCAAAAATCCCAGGGAATCTCAGAGCATTCGAACTAAACTGGCCTCCTTGCACAAGTCCCCTTGGAGGATGCAAAGCACCAGCTTTAGAAAATGACCATTCCAAGGTACTCGTTCAGGGACAGGTCTGTGGTATTGGCTGTCCTTAGGGCAGGAGCAGTCTTGGTCTCTGAGGTTGTTTGCAGGACTGCTGACCTGGAGCCTGTCCTGACTTGCATTACACCCATCTATAATCCACTTTAGCAGGCCTTACAGTATTAAACCATATCAGGGATTGAGAATCACTTCCAGCAGTGGAGCTAGCAATCTACCCAAGCACACCAAGTGCTGTGGCTGCTGCAGCCCAGTTGGGCTGACAAAAAGTTATTTAGGCTGTGTCAGTCTTTAAAAGAATCAGAGGAGAGAACTGAGGCAAGACTTTCCAGAGGAAAAAAAATAAAATCCCCAGGACAGACTAGCCTTGAACATTGAGATATTTTGTTTTATACAGAGTAAAATATCTTGATAGTGATATTAATTTGTTTGCCTGTCTGGACTGGGACAGCATGATATGTGCCTGCTTTGTTTGGGCTAGGAAAACGTGTATTGATTGTAAGATGACCAAAGTCTACCCACATGAAAAGCATTCCTGAAGTGAGGAACAGCGAGGAGGGTTTTCCTCTATCACAGTCTGGTCTCACAGGGCCATGAAGAGAAGTGCCAGAGTTCAGTGTAGATGTTCAATCGCTTCCTCCTTTACTGCCCACTTCTGCCTCATGTTCAACCTCCGTGTCTGATCTGCACCAACACACTGCTCATTTATTTGGTGGATCACAAGTCCAAATGCAGCTCCTCTTACAAAGCCTTGTTTCTCCTCAGGAACCCCTTACACCTCCCTCTGTTCCCAGTACTTATTTGGGGTTGTCAGCTGCTCTCTGGTCCCTGTACGCCGCAGGGCTGGAGGGAGCCCATGGGTACTCTAAGCACCAGCTGCTCCAGCCACCCTGCTCTCTGGGCAGGGCCTTCCCTCTGCCTTTGGGACTCACTGATGGTTTTATTTATCATTTGCATTGGAAATGCAGGTCTCCTCCACCCTGGTCTCTGCCTTCCCTGGTGACTGCAAATATGGTAGGTTGGTATTTTTCCCAGATGTCAAACGAGTCAGTCTTGACTGAAAGGCCTCCGGATTTAATTTGTGATTACCTTTTATTTAAGTGAAACACATGACAAACAAAGCAGGTACAGATCCTCTACAGTGGTTCTCCCTCATCTAAGAGTTAAAAATGGTTTTCGTCTTTGACTCCAGAGCTCTCTCACAAGCCTAGAAGCAAAATACATAATCAAGACTTGAGGCACTTGCTATTTCTAAGTGAAACCCCCAATTTACCCTTAATGTAATTCACGGCCTTAAATGGCAACAATCAAGCAGGAAGAAAATAGCAACTTATTCATCTTCCTTTATGGGTCATCTTTAAAACACATTTTCTATGAACAAAATTCCTGAAGCATACACGTAACTGGAAATTCCAGGGCTCTGGTCCTGTCTGTACTTGAGATTTTGGATAGGAGCTGTGTGGAGCCACACTGCTGGAGCCAGCTGCTCTCCTTGGACATGGCTGTGTGCAATGTGGTCACAGCAGTAGTTGCAGCAGCCCTGGTTGATTCTGCAAGGCCCTTTGCACATCAGTGAAGGGTAGGATGGTGATACTGGGAAAAAATTCTTCCCCATGAGGGTTGTGAGGCCCTGGCACAGGTTGCCCAGAGAAGCTGTGGCTGCTCCATGCCTGGAAATGTCCAAAGCCAGGTTGGATGGGACTTGGAGCTACCTGGGATAATGGAAGGTGCCCCTGCCTGTGGAAATGGGATGGAATGAGATGATCTTTTAAGCTGCAATCCAAACCATTCCAGTGTTCTGTAGTGTGACCAGCAGGACCAGGACAGTGATTCTGCCCCTCTACTCACAGCTGAAGAAGCCACACCTCAAGTGCTGTGTCCAGTTCCAGGTCCCTCAATCCAAGAAGGCCTTTGAGGTACTGGAGTGTGTCCAGAGAAGGGAAAGGGGCTGAGGAAGGGTCTTGAGCACCAGGAGCGGCTGAGGGAGCTGGGGAGGCTCAGCCTGGAGAAAAGGAGAATAAGGGGGGACCTGCTGGCTCTGCACAACTTCCAGACAGGAGGATGTAGTGAGATGGGTGTCAGGCTCTGCTCCCAGGGAACAGCGGACAGGATGAGAGGAAATGGTGCTAAGCTGTGACAGGGGAGGGCCAGGCTGGACATCAGGAGAAATTTCTTCACAGAAAAGCTTGTCAGGTATTGGAAAGGGATGCCCAGGTGGGTGCTGGAATCACCGCCCCTGGAGGTGTTCAAGGAAAGCCTGGACATGGCACTCAGTGCTGTGGTCTGGCTGACACGGTGGTGTTCCGCCAAAGCTTAGACTCGACGAGCTCAGAGCTCTTTTCCAACCTGAAGGATCCCGGCGTTTTCTGACTCCATGGAGCCGCCACTCCCACCATGGCGGCGCCGCCCTCAAGATGGCGCCGCGCCGCGGCCGCGCCGCGCTCAAGATGGCGGCGCGGGGCGGGCGCTGCCACGGAACCGGGTCATGGCCGCGCCGGAAGAGCCGTGAGGCGGCCGGGCCGGCGGGAGCGAGCCCGGGACGCGGCCGCTGCGAGCGGGGCCCGGCGAGGCGGTGGCGGCTGCGGCGGGACCGCGCGGCTGCCGCCATGTTCCGCTGCGGAGAGGTGAGTCGGGACTTGTGGGGCTCAGCTCGCCCCCCGCTTCCCCTCCGCACCGGCCCCTCGGGGCGCCGGTAACGGGGCTGCTGCGGGAACCGGAGCCCTCAGGGCGGGAGCCGGGCTCGGGGGCAGGGAGGGCGCTCGGCGGCGGGGCTCGGGCGGCGGAATCGCGCTCGCAGGGTGTCTCCGGGGGGCTCAGGGGGCTGTGAGGTGGAGCAGCCCCGCTTCCCCTCAGGAGCTGCCCTGGCGTTAGTGCCGGTTTGGGCTCCGGTTTCGCCGTTAAGGTGTGAGTGTGTTGCACAAGAGCTGTGGGTGATGTTGGACTGCAGTGTTGGTGTGTGTCTGTATGTGTAAACAGATATATATAGCTGTATATATATGTATATATGCATGGTTATATAACTCTTAAGGTTATTGGAACGGGTGGCGCTTGGAGGAAGGATGTAGAAAGAGATTGCTGTGATATATTTAGGAGAGGATCATGGACAGTCACTTTTCCAGTTGCAAAGTAAGTAGAACAAATGGAAATGTTAGCCAGTGGTGAAAGGCCGAGTGAAAGTACCATGGTTTTGTATGAAGTTTTGCAGTACCTCCATATTCTCCTTTTCTTTTTCCTCTGTTTTTTTGGGTTTTTGTTTGTTTTTTTTTCCACCAGGAGGTTGTTAGCGAGGAGAGTGAGGAGGAAAGCAATGGAGTCAACTTGATGGAGTTTTCAGATGAGATCCTTCTGCACATCCTCAGCTACGTCCCTTGCACAGACCTGGTCCTGAATGTCAGGAGAACCTGCAGGAAACTCGCAACACTTTGCCTTGACAAGAGTCTAACACACACGGTTCTGCTTCAGAAGGACTATAAGGTGGGTTCTGCTTCTTCTGTTAGCTGTGAAGACAAATCTGACTGCTGGAAAACAATGCCAAGAAGTAGAACTTTCCAATGTGCATGGATAAATAGACTGCTCCTGAGCTCTGAAGTCAAATACACAATAGGCTGTTTTCTAAAAGCATTTATTTTCCAGGATGCTTTGTTAGAACAGCTGTGTGCTCCCTTAGTTATATAAAATACTGTCAGTGGAGACTTGACTTCTCCATAATTCTTGAAGCTAAAATGAAAGTAAACATGACCTTCTGTTTGTAACTGTGGTTGTGTAAAGTTACCATTTTCTCAAAATATGTTTTCCATGTTGTTGTGCAAAAAAAATCTTGTGTGTGTTGCTGTCAGGCATGCAGTCAGCAAAGCCAGAAGTTGTGTGCATATTATAACAAAAATAAAGCTTGGAAAGAAAAGATGATATATTCAATGGGAACTGTATCAGTCAGTGCAGGCAGGGGAAAGCCCGCTATGCTCATTTCCAAAAGAGGAAAGTGAATGGAGAAGAATGGAAACATTCTTCTTTCAATTTGAGTTTCTGCACATAGTCAGTTCTGCTGAAATAGCTTTGCTCTAGAAAATGGAGGTGGTTTTCCCTTCCACTCTCAGCTCCTGAACTGTCTGTAATGCAGAGCTGCAGAAGCAAAAGGAAGTGTAATCCTAAGAGGCCAAGGCATGGCAGACTGAGCTGCCAGCAGTGTGATAATTCTTAGGCTGTGCTGCCCTCCCCAAACCTTTGCCATATAATCCAAGTGCCAGCCACTCTTATCCCCATCTCCAGCTGGGAAACTGAGTCAGTGCCCACCATTGCCGTATCTCTCACTGAATGTGGTTTTGTCTGGGTGCAGGTAAACAAAGACAAAGTGAAGCAGCTGATGAGGGACATTGGAAAGGAGATCTACCAGCTGAACATGGCTGGGTGCTACTGGCTGCCCAGCTCCACTATCGACCACGTAACACGGTGCAAGAACCTGGTCAAGCTGAACCTGTCCGGGTGCCACGTCACCTCTCTGCGGCTCTCCAAGATGCTCTCCACGCTCCAGCACCTGCGCTCCCTGGCCATCGATGTGAACCCGGGGTTTGATGCCAGCCAGCTGAGCAGTGAGTGCAAAGCCACCCTCAGCCGCGTCTCGGAGCTGAAGCAAACGCTTTACACACCCTCGTACGGTGTCGTCCCGTGCTGCACCAGCCTTGAGAAACTGCTGCTTTACTTTGAGATCCTCGATCGCTCGCGGGAGGGGTTTATGCTCTCTGGGCAGCTGATGGTGGGCGAGAGCAATGTGCCCCATTACCAGAACCTCCGCATCTTTTACGCCAGGCTGGCTCCTGGCTACGTCAACCAGGAGGTGGTGAGGCTGTACTTGGCAGTACTGAGTGATCGGACACCTGAGAACCTCCATGCCTTCCTCATCTCTGCCCCCGGCAGCTTTGCGGAGACGGGAGCCACCAAAAACCTCCTGGACTCCATGGCCAGAAACGTATGTCTGGATGCTTTACAACTGCCCAAAGCCTGGATTAACGGCTCTGGGCTCCTGCAACACTTGAAGTTCAACAACCCTTTCTACTTCAGCTTTAGCCGATGCACCTTATCTGGTGGGCACCTGATCCAGAGGGTCATTAATGGTGGGAAGGATCTTAAAAGCCTGACCAGTTTGAATCTCAGTGGCTGTGTTCACTGCCTGGCCCCGGATTCCTTGTTTCGGAAAGCAGAAGATGACATTGACAGCAGCATTTTGGAAAGCCTTGTAGTGTCTTGCTGCAACTTGAGACACCTGAACCTCTCTGCAGCTCACCATCACAGCTCTGAAAGCATAGGGAACCACCTGTGCCAGCTCCTGTCCAGACTAAAGCACCTACTTTCATTAGCTCTGCCAGTCTGCTCCATCACAGATGTTGCTGCAAGCGCAGAGAAGCCTCCCACCACACCTAATTTGGTTCCCCAAACATTCGGAAGGAAAGTTCGGATTGGGATACAGACATATCCAAGGAACTTAGGGGATCAGGCAAATCAGAAGATCGAGTCTTCAGTGTTTTGGGCTCTGATGGGAAGCCTCCGATTTTTGGAAACCTTGGAGATAATTGGGTCCAGTTTCTCCTCTGCCATGCCCCGCAACGAGCCCGCAATTCGGAACTCGTTGCCTCCCTGTGTCCGGGCACAGAGTGTGGGGGATTCAGAGGTGGCTGCCATTAGCCAATTGACTTACCTGCAGAGCCTCACCTTAGCACAGCTGCCAAATATTCTCACGGGCTCTGGGCTCGTCAGCATCGGGCTGCAGTGCCAGCACCTGCGGACTCTTTCCTTGGCCAACCTGGGCATGATGGGCAAGGTGGTCTATATGTCTGCTCTCATGGACATGCTGAAACACTGCAAGTGTTTGAGGGATCTCAGGTGAGGGGCTGCCCTTGGACATCTCCCATTTTGTTTGTGGATCTCCAGAAATGCGATGTGTGGTTTATTGTGGCCACTATTAAAAGTGTTCCGGTCCAGAGTAGCTGCAATGGCTTGAAAATCGGGTATTTTCCTTCCTGACTTGTGGAGAATGAGAAGGCATTGCATGCTGTCCTTGAGGGCTCAGGATATGCCCTTTAACCAGTGTTTTAGGAGCAAAAATTGCTGTGACTGCTTTCCTTTTAGATAAGGAAGAGTGCATGCTGCTTATTTGGGAGCTAGCAGCTTGTCAGGGCTGGTTAAATGCTACTTGCCTTTGCTGACTTTTTGGCTTTGTGTACATGCACACCTCTTAAATTTCCAGGATGGAAGGGACTCCTGCACTGTCTAGATAATGTAGAGTTTTCTTTGGGTTTCCCAATGAGATATTTGCCTGCCTTGGATTGGTATGAAAGTCTCACCTCTTTATTTTTTTATTTCATTTCTTTATAATGTACTGAAAACATTCCAGATTTAGAGTTTGTCTTGTTGGTGCTCTTCTCCTAGTAGGATTTAAAGGATCCTACCAAGGGTCTGATCCTAAAGAGTGCACAAAGAAGCTTCATGGTAGCCCAGATGTGCTCGTGAAAGGAGACTGTGATGGTTTCCTTGCACTAGTCCATATGAACACAAATGTTACCACTTTAGAGAGATGGGAGACAGCAAGGTCACAGTTCTGTTACTGTGGCTGAAATTACTGCTCATCACCTGATACTGGTGCTTGTGTGCCTGTCCCTGACCCATTGCAATAGTTAGGGGAACTAGGGGCCTAAAGCACCTCAGGAGGGTTTTAATTTTCCACCACTTCCCATTTATAATGGGGGAGGAGTGTGGTGGTCTCTCATCCAAG
This sequence comes from Parus major, assembly GCF_001522545.3. Taxonomy (NCBI): domain Eukaryota; kingdom Metazoa; phylum Chordata; class Aves; order Passeriformes; family Paridae; genus Parus; species Parus major. The sequence goes on along the minus strand of NC_031783.1, from coordinate 12,866,399 downwards.
GGGTGGCAGCTGTTGGGAATTTGGTTGCTCAAGGTCTTGGGTTACATGAATGTGTCTTTAACCTTGAGGAGAGTAAATTGCCATGGAGGAACTGAGGGCTAGGGAAGGAGGTTTGGGTGTGCAGTGTTGCTTCATCCTAGGCCCTGTAGCTTCCTGAGGCTTTGAAATGGAGGCCAAGAGCGATAGAGATGGGAGGCAGCTTGGAGCCTGGAATAAAGGCTTCAACAGGGCTGTCTCCTTCTACAACATTTGGGTGGAAGCTGTCACTCTTCTTCCCTGAGTAAAGTCTAAGGTTTTGTATTGACTTAAGATGGTTTTAGAAATTGGCACTTCCTCCTGATAACGTAGTTTCCTTTTGATTTGACTAATTGCCTGCTGTTTCCACCCTTTTTTCCCTTCCCAGTTTTCCAGGCTGAGGAACAAGTTTAAGGGGCTATTCCGAAGCAACATTGCCATCTAGCGAGTGCAGGGCAGCATTGCAGGCGTGGTTGCCGTGTCCCAGAGATTCACCTGGATCCTGGAGATTCTGTGCTTTTTGTCCTAAATTTACAGTGCCCCAGTAGTGACGCTGAAAAATTGAAGAGACTTCCCATTCTCTTAATTTTAACTTATTACCCAAAGTTCAGATATGCTCTTAGGATCTCTTCAGGCAGTGCTACCTGATAGCAGTCACAGACTGAGACTGAAACAGAATTTATCAATTAACAGGATTAAGTTGCTGAGATACCCCTGCATACTACAAAGCCTATGCAGAGATTACCCAGATCAAGTTGGGCCCGACAGCTTGTTATCACCTAATGGATTAACCTTCTTGGAGCTCTTGGTTTTCCTGACCCAATGACTGAGATTCCCAAGTGCTCTGTAGCCTGGTAGTAAATCTGCACTAAGCAGATGAACTCTCCTAGTGGCACGGGTCTCAAGCAGGTTCAGCTCCCTGCAGGCTGGTTTCTGGGAGGAAAACCCACTTCTGTGGATTCTGTGAGGAACCTGCCCACTTATGCTGCTGGTTAAAGCACAGACCCCTTGTTGGCCAGGTATGGCTTCACTGTGTGAATTTATTGTCCTCCTGGATCACCCTGATAGAGCATCCTGTCTGTCTTCCCTGAGCCAGGTGTTTAAGATAAAGGTTGGGTTGATGATGGTTGTTCTTCCTGTGGGAGAGCAGTAGCTCTCATCCTTTGCCAGGGCTGGTTGTGGTCACTGTGTTGGCCCCAGCTCTGCATCAGCCTGTGTGCACTGTGTATTTTTCATGCCTGCTCCTCCCCAGGCAGTAAACTAAAGATATGACCATTTTGGGCAGTGTTTGTATAGTGGAGCAGAAGGTCCCTAAATCCACACCACCTGCTTGGTTGATTTCAGGTACAGAAGCCAAGCTGTGCTTTTAAGACCAGAATGGATCTGCTGCTCAGACCCAAGGCTCGTTTTACCCACCAAATTTTATCGGAAACTTGCAAAACCAGGGTTACTCCAGAGTTACTCCCTGTGGGCGCCGGAATTCTGCAGTTTAGGGCCATTCTGCCTATTGTGCTCTTATCCTTTAGGGTCAGAGACACTGCTTGATCCATTTGCCAGTCCCCTCATGAATGTGCTGTGTCTTTCCCTCTTGTCTGAGAGCATCCCAGGCATGAATTGCCCATTGAGTTGTTTTTGTTTATTCCTGCAGGCTGGAACAGCCGTACTTCTGTGCGGGCGCCCAGTTCTTCCAGGCACTGAGTCACTGCTCCTCTCTCCAGCGGCTTTGCATCGTCTCCCGGAGCGGGACTCTGCAGTCTGATGCAGTGATGTCATTCATGGCCAACTGCCTTGAGGTCATCATGTGCCACATGTTTATGGGAGAATCTCTTACCGTTTGCAAAAATCTCCAGCAGTCCATTGTCCGGAGGTGAGTGCGGAAAGGGGTGGATGTGGGATTTCTGAAGCTGTTGGAGATTTATCTCCATTCCCTGCTTGCCAAGGTTTATATGGCTTGGAGCTCTTGTTCCAAGGAGCTAATAGGTAATGTGTAACTGCTTGGCACATAAGCCAGCCTCTCACTTTAATAAGAGTGAATCAGTGAAATGTTTGAAGGTATTATATGAATTTTTGATTCCATTCCCACTCATGTTCTCTGCAGTTCCGCTGGCCGAGTTGAAGTTCTGGATGCAAAGCTCCATCATAAATCAAATGGCACTTTTTGCGTAAACAAAACATCTGCCGACATTTTAAGTACTGAGAGATTTGACCTTGAAGCTTTCCTCCTTTCCCACAAGTGACTAAGATAATTCTCTGTCCTCTAATCACTTGTAAATGTCACTTACTGATAATCCCCTGGCAGCGCAATTCAAAGCCTTTAAAGGGTTGTTGTGAAGGTTTTTTTCTTTGGAGGGTGCGTGAGGGGGGAGAATTGGTACAAACTGCCTTTGCACGTTTGGCAGTTCTTAAATGCATTTTGCTTGGCCCCTTGCAGCGTTCTGAAGCTCACGTGGTGGGAAACGTTTGTGTGTGAGCCGTGAACTGCATTTGAAAAGAGAGCTTTTAATTACGCTTGGCATTTGGAAATCTTCTAATAATGGCAGTCATCTTACAAAATATTTCCCATACAGCAGACTTTCCATTATTATCTTTTTTTTTTTCTATAAGGCTATTTCCCCGCCTTCAGTCTGTTTTCTTTGTCACCTACTGTTGCTGTGCCCTGTTAAGCTCTAATAAAAATTTCAAATTGCACGATGCTATTAGTGCATCCTAAAGGGTGCTCCTCCCCCCCAGCCTTCCTCCAGCTTCAAACTAACTTATTACACTTGGCTTGTTTCCGTGGATCAAATCCAGGGAAGGCTGTGACTATATTAGCTCCCTACCAAACTGCTCCTGAGATTGTTGCTGCCTCTGAAAGCCTCTGTGTCCTTCTGGGATAGGGATTGTTGGAAACATCTGAGTAAATTCCTTGTGATGCGACAAGGATTCTTTGAGTTTGTTTTACACAGGGCTTCATATCTGTGAAAACATTACTGGGCTGATTTTAGTTGTGCTTTGGGGATCCTTAGAAAGAACCAGAAACCTGCAGTTCATGTTTTTTATTTTCCCTCCCTTCTGAGGTGCCGTTGCAGTGCTACCCAAAATTTTAATGTCCCCATGCTGGGCAGAAATACACCATTCTGCAGTTTTTTCTCCCTCTTTTTCTTTGTCATGGACTGATTCTCACTACATTCTCTACCTCTTTATAATCTAAACCCTGGGAACTTTCTAAAGAGCAGCTGATGCCTAGTGGAAATGTTAAAAACTATTTTTATATTTAGCTACAGTTCTGGCTGTCAAACTTATTTTCTTCTTTTATATTTTATTAATAGAGACACTTGTATGAAAATGGGGTTTTTTGAAGGTTGGGTTTTGGAGGTTTTTTTTGCTGAAGAGAGCATCTGCTCCCACTGCAAATTCTACACCTGAAGTCATAATTCTCTGTGACATTGTAATTGGTGGCTCTGGAAACGATTTTGATGTCACGTAAGATTATGACTTCAGGAGGACGATAAGCAGTGGGAGCAGATGCTCTCCTAAGCAACAAAGATCCCGTTCTCATGCAACTGTCTCTAGTAATAAAATGGAAGAAACAAAATACAGAAAATGATGTGTAAGCAAAGCCTGGAGTCTTCCACGAGCCATCAGCGAGTCTTTAACCACGTGACTTCTCCAGCGATTCCATTCTCATCCCTGCACAAATGTGCCTCGGGATGGGGTCAAGAATTGACTCGCTCTTGACTGCATTTTGTCTGCTACTCCGAGGCAGAGAGATGTGCAATAAAATCTGTGTGTGAGCTTAAACCTGTGGGTAAGGCTCCAATTCACACAGCATGGCTTCCTCTCAGTGTGCAGCTGGTGTCTCTTTAATCCAAGTTTTACACCAGGCAGCAAGTTGGGAGTTATCTATCCTTGTGCCAGAATGAAATGAGGTGATTTATGCTTATTTTTTTCCCATTTGTTTGAAATTTATGTGGATGCTGCGTGAAATATGGGGAGTGGGTGGGAAGGAGGAGGTGAAAGGAGGGACCTTGAGCCTTTGTTTGCTCCCTTTCTTGAGCTGGGGCAATTGATCCATATTCTTTAGGTCCCACTGAGGGTCAGAGTTCCTGTTTTAGGGCTGCGGTGAAGGTATTGTTTAGGCTCAGATATAGTTTTGAACAGCAAGATGGGGCCAAAGTGATTCACATTCTCCCAATGCCTCTAAAAGAGAGAAGAAATGTGAGTGCGAATGGGAAAGACCCAGGGCTGGGCAGGCATCAGAAGGTAGAGCTGAGAGGGCTTGAAAATGCAATATAGTGCAGGACAGTCCTTTTTCAAATGTGGGTGCACAGGGAGGTTTGGGTAACAGAAGAGGCAAGAACCTATTTGGGGAGAACAGCCTGGTTTCAGCTGTGGAATTGTACTGGAAGACGGTGAATATACAGGGTGTGGTGATGGGAGCTTGGGAATTAAATCTGCTGCACCACAGCAATGGCTTAAAGCCTGAACTGCTTCTCAAACTCTCCGTTTTTACTGTAAAAGGAGGTTAGTGTTATGTATTTCAGTTCCACTGGCCTGAAAAGAGAGGTTGTTCTTATGTCTCTTAGTCTTGTGACAGCTTTGAACCAGACCCTGTGGTGTCCAGCTTTCTGGTGAGCAGTTTCTGGTTGAAGTTTGCTGCTATTTGGGACAAACTAATTCGTGTATTTGAGTCATTAAAAGCCTCTGATTCAGTTCTGGCTCTTTTGCAATGAAACACAATAAGCAGAACAGGGCTCATCTGGAGCCTCATCAGCAAACAGGAGGCTTGCAAGGGCAAGGTCTCCTCTGAGCTGTAGAGAAGACTGTAAAGATTGTTTCCCTCTGGGCAGATAAATCATTGCAGTGTTTTTCTTTATTCTTTTTCCTTCAGTGTGAATGGGAGGGGGGAGCTCCTTTATGGTTCAGGGAGATACTCTGCACATAAGAAGGGCGTAGTGGTTGGAGTGGGAGATGTGGCTTGAGTGATCCCTGTCCTCTTCCCTGATCTTCCTCAGGTTTCACATGTGACGTTGGTCTAGTCTCAGTTTCTGTGTAAACTGACATTTTTTTTCCCCCATCACATGGTGCTCAGCTGCTGCCACACTTCAGATAGCAGCAGATCCAATGAACACAATGTTTTCTATTTTATGCTCGAACCCAAACTTTGCTGGAGTGCTCAGCTCCAAGCACATGTTGTCCCTGTTTAAATAACTCCTCTGTTCAAACCACTGCAGCATTAATTCCACAAAAACTAAAATACCACAATTTGAGGCCCTGTGGTTGGAGGTTCAGGCGTGACCCCAGACCTGCTGCTGCTGGGCCAAGATACTTCTTTGCAGAAAAGGTAAATTTGCTTTGCCATTTTGAGCTGCTGTGCTGAGATCACTTCTAAATTCCTGCACAAACCCGTGTGTCCAAAGGCAGGTCCAAGGGGATGAGCCTTCCAGGAGCTTTCCCAATCTTTTCCACAGTGTTATTTTGTGGAAGAGTCAGTAGATGGAGCTGTGACCCATGGAAGGTCCCACCATTTACCAGCGGGCTGCATGCTAAATAATCGTATTTATATGCCGGTATGTCTCTGCCCCAAAAATCCTGCGGGCAAGGAATCTGGATGACTTCAGGCTTGCACAGCTACATGGTGTGGTTAGCAGGCACTTCACAAATGTGCAGAAGTTGATTTCCTGGTGCTTTCTTTGCCATCAGAAAACAGGCTGGAAGAGGGGATGGGAAATGCTTTGGCAAATATCCCCTTGGCTTCAAGGACAGATTCTTATTTTCCACTGTGTGCCTTTAGAATTTTGTCGGTTTTAGCTGAAGTGTTTAGATAGCTCCTATCATTGTAGTGATTTCAAGGACTCTACAACACCAGACAATATAAGCCAGTGAAAAGTCCTTGGAAAAAGATTGAGGAAGCTACAATAAAACAAAAACAAACAAACAAATCTTAAAAAAGTCAAAGCAAAACAAAAAACATCTGAGAACACGGCATCATTAGGGATTCTTCATAAAGAAGTGGGGAAGTGTCGAGATGTAGAGGTGAGCTGTGGTTTACAGAAATGGAATCCAAGGGAAAAACCATGGTACACCTGGAGTGTGTTTTGGGGTGTTGGGTGGGCAGTTGGGCTCAGCTGTTCATGTCTCCCAAAAGTGCTGTTGTAAATTCCTGGAGTCTGGGAGCTGTTGGGAGATGGTGCAGAGGGCTGGGGCTGTGTGGGGTTGTGGAGCAGCATCCCCCCAGAGCTGTGGGGTCGGAGTGGGGACGTGGCAGTTCTCTCCTAAGCTCTCTGCCCCTGTTCCCCAGCCACACTGGTACCTCTCTCCAGCAAATGGCTTTGAAAAGCACCCGAGCAGCTCAGCACTGGTGAGGCCTTGAATCCTGTTCAGTTCTGGACTCACCACTTCAGGAAGGACATTGAGGGGCTGGAGTGTGTCCAGGGAAGCATCTGGAACACAAGTCCCTGGGGAGAAGTTGAAGGAGCTGAAGGTGTTTAGCCTGGAGAAAAGGAGGCTCAAAGGGATCCTTCTGTCTTTCCATAACTCCCTGACAGGAGGGTGCAGTCAGAGGGATGTTGGGCTCTGCTGTTCCTTGTTGAGGAACAAGGGACAGGACAAGAGGAAATTGCCTCAAGGTGTGCCAGGAAAGTTTTAGGTTGGATATTAGGAACAATTTCTTCACCAAAAGGGTTCTCAAGCACTGGCAAAAGCTGCCCAGGGCAGGGGTGGAGTCTCCATCCTTGGAGGAATTTAAAAGCCATGAGGAGTGGCAGCTGGGGACATGGCTGAGTGGTAAGCATGGTGGATGAATGGTTGGGCTTGGTCTTAGGGGGCTTTTCCACCCTAAACAATTCTGTGATTCTGTGACTCAGATCACTCTTGGGTTAACCAGTGCTAGAAAGGGCAGAGAATTTTTCTCATTTAGGACAGTGTCACTGTTCTGAGGATCCAAACTCAGAGGAAGAGAAACACAAACTTACCCTGCCTCGTGCCTGTGTCAGGTATGAAGCACTGTTTGGTTTGAAGTGACTTTCATAAGATTCCTGCCACTTTCTAGGAAGAGCTTTCAGCCTAAATTAGATCTTCCTGTTCAGTCTTCTGTAGCATTACCTAAATTTCCCTGTGCTTGTTATTGTCCTTTTTTAATGTGAAACTCTTGGCTGGATCTTCCCTTTTTCTTAAACTGCTGATTCCAGTGGCCCTCTGTGCCTGTGAGAGCTGTGAGCTTGCTGAAGGGATGAAGCAGCCTCCTGGGATTCAGTTGCAGAAACAGGGCTTCCAGGTGGGAACACGAGGCTGAAATTGAGTATTGCAAAGTGCTGAGCGAGCCAGTCCCTCTCCTGGCATTTAGCACAGGACTGAGTTAGCACAGATGAATTTTTGCTCACCTCAGGGCTAAGTATTCCCCCTTACCCTGGATATTCCTGCAACATTCTGCTTGCCTGAATTCTCATTGTGGTCTCAGCCTCATAAAATCCCTTTTGGAGACCCCTTTTACTCTTAGAGGGGTTGGAATGGGTTCTGGGGGCAGTAGATGATTGCAAGATCATCTTTGAATTCAGCCGAATCCTGCAGCATCACTCCCATGCTGCCCACCCGACTGCTGCAGTCCTACTGACACTGCAAAAAGCTGCTGTGAGCACCTAGGGCTTATTCAAGATTTTCAAGCTGGTTTTGCATCCCCTCAGCACCTTCTCTTCCTTCTGACCTTGAAGAAGTCCCTGTCTGTACACTGCTGGCTTTGCTGCTGAGGTCCCAGAGCCGCTGGCCGTGGCTGCTGATCCCACCCTGCCAGCCCCAGCCCCGTGCAAGTGGGATTGCAGAGGACTTAATGTATCACCAGGCTGGTGTAGTGAATCATTAGCATCCTGCTCAAGCTTTCATTGTCTGTTTCATTTCCTGCTCTTGGAAACCCCTGAATCATTCTGTCACAGACTGAATAACAAACTGCATCCTTGTCGGCTTGCGTTGCCCAAGGATTCCTTGGCGGGCTTGGCGAAGGTTGAATGCATGAGGTGTGGCCCAGACACCTTTGCTGTTACCAGGGATGTTGTTTATAGGTGGGTTTAAATACTTTACAAGCCAGCAGGGCTTATGGGACCATCCCCAGTTTGCCATATTAATTTAACTTCTTTTGGGGGTACTCACAAACCCCCTTCTTTAAATGCATTCCTGTGGCTGACCCAAATGCCTCGTTCTAACTGCCAGCTCATGTGTTTTGAAAGGAATTCAGTTCTGAAACCTTCCTCAGCGGGCAGATTGGTTTCTGCATGAAATAACTTTCAAGGATTGTCCTCTCTCTCTTGGCTGAGAAATAATATTGGAATAGCACTGTCGTGCTTTCTCTTCATGAGGGTGTAAAAGGCTGAACGGAAGCATTAACTGCAGCTTTAAAGCATTTCCATAGTAAAATAAATCTAATTGAGCAGTTATTGCAGTAGCTTTTTAATTTGTGGAAGAGATTAGGAAATAACTTTCAGCTTGCTCTGGCAGAGCACTCCCCTAGGACGTGTCCTGGGCGCTCTGGCATCGCTCTTTGGGTTCTTATTCCCTCCCCCTTTAATTGTCCGGTCACATTTGAGTGATGCAGAGTTCAGCTGGCAAAATAATGTAGGAACCTCAGTCTGCAGGCGTGTTTGATACAAACCTCAGTTCACAGAAGGAGTAGCAGAGTGCCATTCATGCCTTACAGGGAAACCACAGTAGAGAGATGTAATTTGCCTCGGCTCGGGATGAGTCTGATGTGTTATTGCTCCTTCCCTGTGGCTCAACACAGTGGCAAAGGAGGAAGCTTCATTGAGGATAATGGGAGAGTTGGCAGTGATGTGTGTGAGTGATTTCCAGAGTCCCATCTACACCCCTTGGTCTCAGGTTGGAGACTGCAGTGATGGGACTTAGCGTGGAAAAATCAGCAGCTTTGGGAGAATGTTGGTTTGTCTACATAGACATGAAGGGATAGAAGATACCCCTAAAGGAAAACACTTTATAGCAAAAATATCTCATTGTGTGGAGTTAAGAGCAACCAGAGGAATCTGAACATCTTTCCCTGGGAACTTTTCAAGTCCATTTCTGAGGTTTGGAAATAAAGTCTGCTTAGAAGGGCTGGGAGGGAGAATGGCACTAGAGAATGGATCTGCTTTAGAGTCAGTCGGGGAGAGTTTGGGTCCCCCTAAAAGGCTTCTGGGGGATGAGTGGGTGGCAAAGATTCTCCCTGCTCCCAGGGGAAGGGACCTGTGAGAATTCCACCTGCAGTTTCTTTGGCGAGGCCAAATCTTTGGAAGATGCTCTGCAGAAGCTTCTTTGGCAGTCACTGTAAGCAAGGAGAGATTTGCAGCTCCCTGGTTCTGAGGTCAGGGCACGGCCAGTGGAACAAATCTTAAGTGTTTGCCTGGCCTTCCCTGAGAAGATGAGAAAAGTGTGTGTGTGTGTATGTTGGGTCATGCTGCTGCCAGCTGCTCCAGCTTGTCCTGGCATTTCCTCCATTCCACTGTGCCATGCTTCAGGAAGGGAGTTTCCAGGCTGGCTCAGGTATGCTGGCTGAAGCTTTCAAGACAGATGCCACACTTGAACTTCTAGGTGTGAGCAAGTCTTCTAGTGAAAACAGGCTGTGCCTGGCAGAGGATTAACAGGGCTTTGTGTGTGTAGGTGAGAGAGCTGCATACAGGGCAGAAAGTGAGTTGGTCTGAAACCTGTGCTCTTGACAAACTTGTGCCTCTCCAAAAACATCTCATCAGCCTGTGGGGAAACAGAGAGGGGAGGTGTGTGACTGCAGCAGAGACTGGTTTGCATTTGTGAGAGTTGTGCCAACCAGAGTCCACGTCTGCTCTGTCCCTGGTGTGCTCTGTTCCCCCAAATCAAACTTCTCATTTCCTTCCTTCCTTCCTCTCCTTCTCTAGAGCTTCTTTCTCCATAAGCTCAGCTTGGTTTGTGGAGGTCAGAGATCTGCCCTTGATCCATTCCTGATACACTTTTATTTCCTCACTTCATCTGCTGTGTGCTGCTTTTGTTGGCAGTGTTTAATTATCCCTCATTGCGTGCCCTCGGCCCTGCTTGCCAGCCTCTGTGAAGTGGGATGTGCTGAAATGTCAGATTTGGCTTAGGACTTCTACTTTTCTGTGGAAATGTCCAGGGGAAGAACATCCTTCAGCCCCAAATACTGCCTTATCCTTTCCTTACAAGTAAAGAAGTTTGAGCAGCACCTAATGTAGAGAGCTGTCACCTGCCAGGGTCTGTGGTGCAGAGGGTTGCAGGGGGGGTATAATCCATCATTCCAGGCTGCTGAGATTCCCCATGGCTTTGGGCTACCCTTTGGATCTATCAGGAGCTGGAATCTCCTGGGGACTCACTGTCCTCTCTGGAGAGACATGTCAATGTTTGCCAGGAGATAACTGCATTCCAGGGAGGGACTCTTTTGTCTTGCTAAAATCGAGGAAATCTGATCAAAGTGCAGCCTTGCTTTAGACTTTTTCTTTTTGACTTTGTCCCTGACCTACATATTGGATCCTGCCACAGTGGTTGGAAGTAATTGAGAGTGTAGTGTTAGGCTATTTACCAAGCTGTTCACTTGAAAATAACCTTACTGAGTCCAGTCCACACCTGTTCTGGGAGAATTCTGGAGACAAATAGCAAAGCATCATTAACCCTTTCATCCATATACAACCAGTTCAAGATCTAAGAGCAGAGAGATGCTGTACCTCTGCTGATGCCAGGAGGAATTTGTGACAGAGGATGTGCTTCACCATTTGTTTCCCAGCTCTGTGGATGATTCCAATCAGCTGCTGAGGCTGGGTCTTCTCTGTGTCCACATCCACATGAGGACACTTCAGAAACCTCCTCGTGGAAATTCTTGCTGGGTGGTTGTTGGTTTGGTGTTGATTCTGTTGGACTAAAGGTTATGCTGGAAAATATATTGGGGGTAGGAGGGAGGTGTTTTCTTTGTTATCCCAGTGGTTGTTTCTGATTAAAGGATCTGTTTTGAAGGGGCTGCTAGTCAGTTGCCTAGAAAACTTGCTTTCATTTAATTAATCATGATGAGTTTAGTCTGGAGGTTTTGTAGGGGAGAGCAGGCAAGCATATCCTTGGCTTTTTTCCCTTAAAAAAAACCAAAAAAACAACAAACCAAAAAAAGCAGGGCTTCATGTCTGAAACTGCAGCTCTTTTGTCTCCCCGGGTCAACATCCTTCTCTGTCCTTCGGGTTTTAATTTTACAAGCCATGCGTTTGCAGAGGTGGATGGAGTTTGAAGTCCATCCAGGTGTGGAATGAGGAAAGAACCCTCAAGAAGATTACAGGAGCTGTTCTGCAACTCATTAACTCACTCTCTTCCCCTTCTTGTTATCTCCTCCCCATGCCTGGGGCCTTTCGAAGCAGTGCTCTAAGTGCCTCTCACTTAATCTAGCCCACCTGGACAGGTGTATGAAGAAAGGAATTGCCTTCCGGGGAAGGACTAAAGGAGCATAGATTGCAGAGGGAGGCTGCTTTTGGGAACTGCTAATCCCAGTTTAACATTATGACAGCTGCTCGTTAAAATCAGGGTGTTTTTTAACAGGCAGTTAAAGGAGAGGCTTTGCACGCACATTTAACTGAGAATAATAGTGAACCATGTGTATTTGATTTTTTTTTTCTTTAAATCACGCAAATTGTACATGGAAAGAATTCTCCGGCGTCAACTTGCTGGGGTATGGAATTTACAAGGTTTGCAGTAACATACAGTTTCCTGTTGAGGGGTTGGAGAAAATCACAAAGCTTTCTTTTTTTTTTTTTCTCTTATTTTAAGATCAAGTTCAAACCCCTGGTATGAACCCAGCCTCTTTAGGAGGGACACTTACTGCATTGGAGTTTTTCACTTGTCTCGGTAGCAGTTCATCATGTAAACTTGTCTGGGTTCTTGTTTTTATAGCTACGTGTAAAGACTGCTTATAAACTACAATTTTGTACATGGTGGGAAGGCAGCACTCAGGTCCGGTTTGGGAGAGTCTATATACAAAGAAGGAAGCAGTTTTTTTCCCTTGGGGAGATGGGAGTTTCTTCCTTTGCTGAACTTCAGTAAACTTGGTCTATTAACATGATTTTCTCTGCACGACTGTGGTGTTGGATAAGAAACGAGAAGAGCTAAGGCAGAGCAGGGACTATCAAAGAGACATTTGGCTGTATTTCATGTGATTTCACTGCAGACTTTACCAGCTGCCTCCCAAATCAGTAGTTATTTGCTGGTTGATTTCTTGAGGGCAGTGCTGTGGAAGTAAGAAGCTGCACAGCTCTGACACAAGTCCCCAGATCCACTCGGGGAGCCGTGTCCTTTTCTGCCAGCCCTTAGGCATGAGGCATGAAGGGCAGGTCTGTGATGCAGAGAGATATAAAATTGCCCCAGGTAGTTCTGTTGCTGGAAATTCTTACTCCTGCAGCTACTTAGGTTCAGGCAAATTAATTCAACCCACTAAGACTGAGCAGCTAGCCTGGGAGTGGAAGTTTCTCTGCTGTGTTTTTGGCAGCTCTACTCCAAATGGTTTGTGGATGGGAATGTCCTTTCTGTCTCCCAGGAAATGCCAGTCTCTCGTGTAGCTTTCTTCAGCTGGCTGTATTGCTACCTGGGATTTTCATGTCTGTTTCTAGCAGCTGGATCTCCAGCCTTTCCTCACTGTTTGACAGAAATCTGGCCATTTCAGAGCTAGAGATGAGCTGGGAATCCTCCAGACACACACCTGTCTAAGTTTGTCGAGCAGAGATCTTCTCTTTGGACCCAACGCAGCTTGGTTCAGCCTCCAGGGACTGGTGCAGCCAGTGTGACTCTGCCTCCTTGTGACTGATAATGAACTGTTCCTTGTCACACCCTTCAGAGGAAACATCTCGGTGGCAACAGGACTAAGAGACACAAATATTTTTCATCTTAAGGTGTAACTCTTAAGAGTAATTATGCTACAGTTTTAACCCCCCCCCCACCCCAACAAGCTTTAAAAGACTGAACTCTTGTTAAACTGTACTGAATAATACCGTTTCTCTTCCTCACAGGTTGCTGTCATGTAAAGTACTTGCTGATGGGCACTTGGGCTTTTTTCTGTACGGTTCTTTCTACATTGTTTAATGGCTTTAACTTTTGCAAATCTCTTCCTTTGCTCTGCTGCCTGGATTAAAAAGAAGGCTGCAGTGTGTGAATGTGAGCACACTTAAATGCTTATCTGCACATCTGAGCTTTCTAAACTTGCCTATGCTCTAATTGCAGAGTGTAGACTCTGCATGCAGAACAACCCAGCCTGAAGTGATAATCCCAGGCTCAGACCCGAGGGAATGCCTGACATTGCTCTGGCCTGATTTTCCTAATGGCTCTGCAACTTGCCTCTGGTTTGCAGGTGGTTTAAATTGTTATCGCTGAGCACCTTGCCCAGCTTGGGCAGAGCTCTTGGGATCTCTGATCCTCGAAGAATACATACGTGTCTTGATTTATTTTTTATTAATTTCTCAAAACTTCTTCCTCCCTCCCGACTTTAGGTGCAATTTGGGCTTGTGCCAGCTTAGCAGACTCACTGCAAAGGGATGCAAACCCAGCCTGAACTCCCTGCTGACATAGAGAGGGATGAGTGGGAAACCTGGAGTTCCAGCTGCCCCTCTTGCCTCCTCTGAACAACCCTTCCTTGCCCCCATCCCGCATGATCAATACCCAGGCCATCCCCTTCCCTTGCACTGGAGAATTGGTATTTTTCCTTGGCTAATAACCTGTGTCTGATTTAGTTTCCAGGCAGAACGCCCTGCATTAAACGTTGTCATTTTCCCTCTGCTTCACGAGGACTTGACAGAGGTCATCAGAGATGTCCCCATGCGGCACTTGGATGAAATTACCTTGTTTAAAAGCAGAGTGGCCGAGGAACCTCCCAATTTGTGGTGGTGACTGTCACAGCATGGAAAGGACAAGTCAGTGTGAACCTATGGAGCAGCTTCTTGTTGGCCTGGGTTTCCCATCCTCGGCTCCTCACTGGATGCTGTACAATCACTTCAACCAGGTGCAATTGCAAAATAAAAAAAGCTGGTTCTTTGCAGTAGGGAAACATCTGTTGGATGTTGCTTGCATCTGAAAATCCTGTCTCAAAGGCTTGTGGAATCTGATGAGTATTTCCTTGCGGTTAATATGAATAGTTTTTGTTATTTTACTGAAGTTAAAAGGTAAGAGAAACTGACTTGATGCTCTTTCCCCTGTGTCCCCTGGTGTCTGTCCCAAGGGCCCCTGTGTACGTTGGCAGTGTGCTTTGTGGTTTTGGTGGAAATCATTCTTTGCTTCAGTCTGTTTTTGGCAAAGTAGAAGGCCTAGGCCAGCTCAGAGGCACAAAAATGTGTTGCTCAATTGAAGTGCATCACATCTTTTCTATGTTACAAATAGGCATTTATAGTCACACGTGCAGTCACAGATATTTAAAGGTTTTTTTTTTAATTTTTAATAACAAATTAAGGTTATTAACACCTCAACAGTGTTATGTTCCTGCTGATGCTGTTTCCATTGGTTTGGTGAAAGTTCTCAGCTCATCTGGAAATCCTTGTCCTAGGGTAGATGGTGCCTACAGTGAATAAGTTGAGGCTCAGATCTGATTTATATGCAGTCTGTCTTGCAGTGTAGATGGGAATGTAGTGTTCCAGTTCTGTCCTTATACCCCATGCCTTGAGCTCATGCTAATTTTAGAGATGTTATGAAGTATTTTCACAGTGTGATTTCAGTCAGCTTCTCTGCTCCACAGAACTTCCTCAGGCATCAGTAGTGGTCTGGATCACTTTCATATTGCCTTATTTACTGAGCACTTTTAAAAGCATCAGACAGCTGTACCAAAAGCCAAGTTACAAATTCCTGGAGCTACATGTCTGGGTGGCAGAATTTTCCTTGGTAGCATACCAGGTCTGACTTCTGCAAAGCAGCTGCTGACCAGAGCTGTCTGACTTCACCCAAATCCCAAATGTGTTGAGCTCTGCTCTTCTGGGGAGGCCCAGAGTCGTCCAAAGATGATGTGCCCATCTCCTTGTCAGCATTTTCTACTCAAGATGCCCTCTCCCAAATGGTCTTCTGTCCTCAAGTGTTCAGAGGAAGCCTGGTCTGGTGGGATAGATTTGAGAACAAAATGCATCTCCCAGCATTGGAGGACTTTCTGTCCTTACTTTCCAATCAGCCACGTGTGAACCTGCCTGGAATTCTGTCCCACAGGTGTAAATCTTGAGCGAGGCTGTGGTAACCCTGGTGCTCAGAGAGGTTACAATAAAGGGCAGGTAAGTGTCAGGCTCTGCTAGCACAGGTCTGTCCCTTGCTGAGACCAATCCCTGGTGGTTTGCTGTCTTTCCTGAGGCTCCCTCTCTTCCCCTCTCAGAACAGAGAGCCAGCACAGCCTCTGGAGTGCAGCTGGCAGCAG
This sequence comes from Parus major, assembly GCF_001522545.3. Lineage (NCBI taxonomy): Eukaryota > Metazoa > Chordata > Aves > Passeriformes > Paridae > Parus > Parus major. The sequence goes on along the minus strand of NC_031783.1, from coordinate 12,851,032 downwards.
GATGGTGAGGCCAGCTCCTGTTCCCCTGGGAATGCTGCAGCTGAGCTGTGAGCACTCCCTGAGTGTTTGAGGCTCTGCCTCAGCTTCAGCTCCGTGCAGCTGAGTGTGACGAGCTGCTGCCCCTCTCCTGCCACTGTTTTCCCACCCACTCTCCTCAATGAGGCCGTTCTTTCTACCTCTTGTCATATTATTCACCTGTCTGAATCCTCTTCTCCCTCTCTTCTATCCCTCTCCCTCACTTCGGCACATCAGATGTGATTTTTGGCAGGAACACGAGCTGCTGCTCTGTCCAGTTGAGGCCACTTCAGCTCTGCCTGGTTTTTGTCTGCGTTTTTTTCCTAGGATAACTATCGATGACTGGGCAGAGGGTGTTCGCAAAGCTGTTTTCTCCTTGTTGGAGGCATTGGCAAAGTTGCTTTGTCCTGCTTGTGCCGCTGGCCTCAGGGCAGAGGGAAGGCAGAGAATGCAGAGGCAGCTCTCTGATGCCTTAGGGGACCTGTTCAGTCCTGTGAAGGAATCCTGATGTTTGGTTGAGTGAGGCCATTCCCACCCTCAGCGGGATTTCCCCTGCATAAACACTCTGTGGCATCAGCAAGAGCTTGGCAGTGCTGCCAACTCACCTCTTCCTGCTCTGCTGGAAAACCTGGAATGGGGGACAGTGGTGTGCAGAAACCAGCTGTTGCTTGATTCTGGTGTTAAACCTTTGCTCTTGGGGTTGCAGTCACTTGATGGAACATGCTGCACACTTGGCTTGGCACATCCATGTCCACCTGCCTCGTGTCCTGCTGGATGGGAGCAGCAGCCAGGGATGTTTTATAGCACTGTTATTCTGTTGCCAGGGATATGATGTTTGGGCATCTGTATTCACACAAGTGGGTCACAAGTCCTGATGATGCTACCAGTTATAACCAGGGTTAGGAAAAAAATCACCCACAGGTGATAAAGGTAGCATCCTAAATAGTAATTAAGAGCTAAAATCTCCTTCCACCCCCAGCTCCCCAACTCTGGGCCAGTGCTTGATATCTCTACTACAAATCCTCTTATGGTGAGTGAGAATTTCCGCTGCTTTTGCACTCCAGGCAGGATTCACCAGATGTTAATAATGTGCTTATTTTCTCTAAGTGCTATTTTGGCATCGGTGTTAATTACAATTTATATTCTGCAACATTTACACTGGGAAAAGAACCCACCCTAATAGTACCCAATTGGCAGAGCTGGGCTATTAAACACAGCTCCATATGTTCTGAGCAGAGCAGTGGATGGGACTCGGAGCCCACTCAGGGCTCAGGCTCCAGCAGGCAGCTGTAGAGAAAGAGAGGGAAGCAGAGAGAGGGGTGTTTTGCTCCTGGATTTTATTTAATATTAAACCCTCCCCCCCTCCTTTTCTCTGTCCCTATCTCTCCAGAAATCTCCCTCCTGCTACCTGTGAGCATTTAAGGAGGTGATTTCTGAGCCTGCTGATGCTGCTGTCCGTAGTCTAAAACAAATGAATTCAATTCCAGAAGGTGCCCTTCTCGCAAGGAGTGCCTCTGCAGGATCCCAGTCCCTGCTGGTCTCTTCCCTGCTGCCTTCCAAAGCAGACCTCCAATCTTTGGGAACTGCAGCAGGAATTTTTGCATTGACCACACCAAGGTGTCTGTGGTTCTGATGGAGAAGGATATTCTGGGACAAGTACTGTTCTTGTGTAAAACTCTTTGTAGTTTGCTGCTCTGCTCACGTCCAAAGTTCTGTTTGGCAAAGTGGCATTTGATTCCTGTAGGCCGGGGGGGTCTGGAGTGACACTGGTGTGTGGGGAATTCAGAGGGGAATTCAGAAAGTCATCTGTGTTCCCCTGGGTTTCTTAGAATTGTTTCCTCAGCGGTTTGCAAAGCTGATTTCACGCTCTCTTTAGGAAATGGCAGTGCATCCACTGCTCTGTTTGGAGAAGGGGCTGTGTGGTGACAGTCTCTCCCTTCAGGAGAGCTCTGACTGTGGTCACTCCTCTGTCAGGGAGAAGGAGAAGATGGGAGTGAGAGGAGTCATGGATCTCACTCTGGAAGCCAGACACACATCCTGAGGCTTGGCCTGCTTCCTCACTTGTGCAAGGGGAGGAGGCTCCCCAGGTGCTGAACCCTCCAGGTGAGGTGTTGCTCACTGGGGAGCAGAGGGCAGACCTGGGGCTGGTGTGGACTGAGAGCAGCAGAGCCACAACCCTGCTCACTTTAATTCCCATCACTGCCTCCTCCTCTGCTGGGAATGTGGGATGCCAGGGAGTAGAGCAGGACCCATCCCCTCACACTGATGTTCAGAACTGTGGCAGCTCTGGGACGATGGACAGGTGCATGGGACCGTCCATGTGAGGTGCTGGGTGCTTTCTTCCAGCAGGGCTTTTTTAGGGCTGTAGAAATTTGGGACTTTCCCACTGGCAGAGAGTGAACCAGTGCAGTAGGGTTGTTTCACCTGACTAAGGAGATGCAATTCCCTCTTGGCTGGTCCCAGCAGAGTGTCCAGCCAAAGCTGGGAGAGCAGTGCAGGAGCTGTGCTGGGTGTTGCAGAGCCCAGTCTCCTTCCACTGCAGCTCTCCTGCCTCTTTGAGATGCGCAGGCAGCCGGGGCACTCCAGCGGGAGAATCATTTCCATAGAAACCAATTGGGATGTTGTACGGGGAATAATGATTAATAGTGATGGGATGTTGCCTCAGGCCCTTTTCATTTTTTAGGGGGCAGTGAGGGACAAACTGGGGCACAGGTAGGGGGACAGGGAGACTGGAAAACTAATGGAAACCATCTCTTCCATTAATTTCCAGGGCAGCTTCCCCTCTTTTCCTCCTACCCAGCCCCCCACTGCTGCTCCCAGCTTTCGTCAAATTTTCAAAATGGCTAACCTGGTTAGAAATAATCATAATAATAAAAAAGGATGGATGAGGTCTGACTACTAACATTGTTGCTGTTAGCAGCAGGATTTCAGCCATAAAACATGAAGCAAGGGAGGCATTGACCTTTCCGCTGTTTGAAATGAATGGAGACATCAATATCTATTGTTTTGTGGCATTGACCTCTGACGCTCTCGGTTCGCCCTCCCCTTTCTTTTTTTTTAATTTCCCCCTGACACTCGAGGAAAGGGGTCAGTCTGTACCATCTATTGATCCCGATCTTACTTGGTGATAGGGAAATAATTAGAATTTTAAAGATCTCTGCTGTACCCTGGTGAAATACATACACAGAGGCACAGGCTAAGCCCCCACTTGCCATGTTGTGTTCTCCCCCCTTCCTTGCAGAGATCCAAAGCTCTGAGATCTGAAGGAGGGCAGATCAATATAGGTTTAATCATGATGGGGGTTTTATTTCAGTTTTTTAAATGGTAAAGTGTAACGTTTTATGTTAATGTTGTCGGAGCCTGGCTGCCTGGTGCCTTGTTTTATTTATTCTTTTAAGTAGCCCCTTCTTTTGTGAACTTCATCTATGTACAGAGAATGTGAAATCAGGCATTGCTAATTAGCTGTATGACAATTAAGTAATGTAGCACAAAACCATTAGGACACTGGATTTGTTTTTGAAGTTTATCCTTTGAAGTGGAAGCTGCAACTCCCTGCCCAAGGCTGCTGGGGAAAATGTTTTTCTATCAAAACTTTCTTTGAAAATAAAATGTCAATGTAAGAGTCCCTATTTCTGTCGTCTCTCCCTCTAAACAGCGGGTGGAAATTGTTTCTCCTTGTAAAAACTGCTGGCATTGATAGAAAGGGGAATTCAGGAAAGCATTAAATGGGCAGTTGGTCTCCAAACACCCTCAGTTCTGGTAGAGATGTTACCAAAAATGCTTGTTTAGCTGATTGAAAGGGAACAGTGCCATTCTAGGAGAGAAGACCCGGCTCACGAGTCTGGAGATGGCAAAGGGAGGTGGTCCTAAAACTGGGGGTTCATCTCTGACAGCCCAAGTGCCATCAGGGTGCCAGTCTGGTCACAAATCCCTGCAGGCTCCTGGGTTTGGGCTGCTCCGTCCGTGCGCTCCTTTGACACTTATGTTTGCATCTGGCCCTTTGTCCTCGTAGTGAGTCGAATTCTGAATGTGCAACTTTCATGTATGCTGGTGGCATGTAAAACTTCAAATAAAGAGTGAAACATTTCAAACCAGCTCTATCTCCTTGCCTCCTGCTTCCTGTTTCCCTCTCAGTGTGGAGACACTTTGGTCTGGATGCTGCCCAGTCTGCTCTGGGAGCTGTGGAGCATCACTGGGAGTGCTGGGATGAGCACTTTTGGGGTTTCAGCCCTGTTCTCTTGGGTCTCCTGGGTTTGGTGATGTTCTGTGGTGTTTGTGGCTGTGGGCTCAGCTAAAGAAGGAGCTACTTTGTGTTCAGGAAATGCTTCTCCTCCTTGGATCTCTGCGCATCTGTGCTGAACTGTGCTGATGTGGGACAGAACATTCAGTGCCAGGCTGCGTGAAGATTGGAGCAGCCTGGTCTAGTGGAGGGTTCCCTGTCCATGGCAGCAGGGCTGGAATGAGATGAGCTTTGAGGTCCCTTCCAACCTGAACTACTGTGGGACTCTGTATCCATTATCCCTGGGTAAGTGGCTCAAGGATCCACTTCTCTGAGCAGCCCCAGGCCACCAGCCACGCCTCACTGACAGCTCCAGCCCCTGGACAGCAGACAGGACCTGCACCACTGCTTTGCGGGATGCCAAGGGCTAAAATCAAGTGCCTGGTGAAATGTGAACTGGGATGGCCAAAATCCCCCCCTTGGCACCATGGATTTAGCTGAGCTGGGCTGGCTGAGGCTGCAGGAAGGAGAAGATGGGATGGTGGGAGTGGGCAGGATGGGCTGCTCATGGTGAAGGAAACTCCTCAGGCATTAACCTGCCTTGGCAGCAGCACTTCTACCCTGGCAGCCACCTCTGGTCCCTGGATCCTGGAGCTCTGCAGTGGTGGCTGAAAGGGCATTTCCACCCACATGGAGGAGTTGGATGTCCTGGAGCCATACAGTCCTGGGCTGTGTGATCAATGCTCAAGGAAATGTGTGTGCACACATTTGAGCTGTCTCTGTGTTGCTGTTCCTAGGGAACAGTACACAGGGAAGCCAGGCTTCAGCACCTTCTCTGAGTTAAGAAAAACCACAAAATAAACACAGAGGAAGAGCAGCTTGGTGCTGCTCATGTACTCATGTGCTTAAGTCAACTTGCCCCAGGTAGGTGAAATGGAGAAGAGCCCTCAGAATTGGGGTGTGATCAGCTTTTAAAAGGTGAGTGAGTCCTTGTGGTGGGACTGTAGGAGAGCCTCTGTGCTGGGATCTCTGCCTGCCCCGATCCAAGGTTTTATCCCAGAGGGGGTCATGGGCTCTCCTCTGTTGTTTTTCTGTTCTGGCAGGTCTGCTCACCCAGGCACCGAGTGGAGACCCTCCTTCCATCCCTCCTGTGCCTGTGTTTGAGTTATGGATTTTATTGTTCCACTAACATTTATCTAAATGTGCATTGGGGGGAGGGAGGAAGGAGATAAGGAGGGAGGAGGCTGAGGAAAGAATGTGCTTTTGGATTCTGCTAAGCCTCCATCTTATTGCTGGGACTTGCTGTGGGGTTTTGGAATTCATGATCTCAGGGGAGGGCTGGAAGAGCTGTGGTCAGTATGAAACGCTGGTGGGAGGAAACACAGGGATAGGCTGTGCAGAGCCATCCCTCTTCCCTTTTGGTACTGATCTCATGTCCTCTGCCAGCTTATCTCTTGGCAAGGAGGGACCTGACTCAGTTTCCAGGAAGAAGAACTGGAGTGGAGGTGTGGGAATGCTGAGGGTGCAGAGCCCAGCTTGGCACAGGGAGAGATTTTCTGCGTGGATGTCTCGGAGTGTTTCTGGGTTTGCCCTCACCTGCACAGCCATGAGGTGGGCACATGGAGTAGTGATGCCAGGGAAAGGGGGAAAAAGGCCCTGGTTCTTCCACCTGCTGGGACATTCCCTGGGAGGTCTCCAGGAATTGCATGGTAGGAGGAGAGGTCCTCTGGGTCTGTGCTCCAAGTGCAGCTTCACCCCCAGGTCAGTTTGGGAGCAGTTTGTGCATCCCTGGTGCCCACAGGGGAGAAGGGAGTATGGAGGAGAGAGGCCAGATGGCTTCAACTCCCAGAGGCTGGAGGATGTCTGTGGCCACAGGATGCAGCTGACAGTTTCCAAGGTGCTAATTTTGGGCTTGGTACTTCCCAGCCCCAGAGCTGGCCTCTCCCAGGGGCTGGCAGATGAGGCAGAGGTGGAGATACTGCACTGCACAAGGGAGAACTGTTGTGTGGGTGAGGTTCTGACCATGGGGAGAGGTGGAAAGTCTTGAGGAGGGCCAGAAGGAGAAGAGGAATGATGGTCAGGGCATGGTTGAGTTGTAGCCCTGTGATCCAACCCTTCCTGTGCTTGTTGTTTGCCATCAGAGTGGACTCCAGGATCCCATTACCATTTCCCTGGGCTTGAATTTGTTTTTTGGTGTGGTGGTGAAGGCTTGCATGGCGAGAGGGAGCCATGGTGAGTGGAGAAGAGAAGGAAAAGGATGAGCTTTCTTTTCCTAGGAAACACAAATGGATGGAGCAGTATTTCTGAACAAACAAAGTCTCTCCTCCCTGTCTCCTGGAAGCTGCATTATCAGAGCACCATCACTGTCCCCTCTCTTCTCCTTCCCCCCTCCAATGAACAGGAATTAAAAATACAACTAATAAAACCCTTTTACTTTCTCCAGCAGGAGGGGAAAAAAAAAAAAAAAAAAAAAGCAAAGCAGCCTTGAAAATGCTAAAGGACATAAAGGGCATTCATGAAAGGGTTGGATGGTGGTTATTGCAGCAGGGGGAAAAACATTATTTCACTGTGCAGATAAAAGGAAGTGGAAAAGCAGCATATTTATAGCTGGGGAGCCTGGATTCCTTGTTAAGCCGCTATTATCAAATTAATGTCAAAATGCATCAAACAGGCACGAGTGTTCTGGGCCCCTTATGCAAAGTGCTTGCAAATTGGTTACAAATACATTTGTTTACAGGGGACGAGGCAGGATCGAGCTAATTAGTCATTGTAGCAGGGCTGTTTTGTGTCTTTTTTTTTTTTTTAACATTTTTTTGGCAATTACACAAACAAGCTGTTTTGAAGTATAAATACACGCTGCATTACAGCCCCTTTAAAGGGGAATCAAATGGGAATCGTGGGATGCAGAGGGCTCGGTGTGAGTGGTGTGGAGCATCGTGGTGGAGCATCGTTCTCTCCTGCCTGGATGCAGCAGGAATGCCACACTGGGCACTCAGCTCTGGGTTGTGGTGTGGAAACCCATCCCTGGGCATCGGGAGGATGGATGTGGGTGGGAAGGGAACCACTTGGGTTTGGGTCTGAACCCCCTCATATGGGGCACGGTGTTGTTTTCATACAGGACCTGTGTTAAGGTTTCAGCTGCCCACCTCTAGCATGGGAATTCCCTTTGGGCCTGGGATATTTTGGGGTGTTTTTGGGTGCCAGCAGCAGCTGCCAGCTCAGGGTGTGAAGCACCTTGTGCCCAGCTGGTGGGTACTGCCAGTTTTGGGGGATGCTTGGATGTAGAGAGCATCCCATGGATGCTTGAACAAAGGAATCTGGAGTGAGCTCTCCCAGGTGAATGTGTCCTCAAGGCTTCTTGAACAAAACCACAGGCTGCACCTCCCAAACCCGTTAATGAGGAAGGGAAGCAGGGGAGCTTATCTGATCCTCAGTGTGGGAATGGTTGGGGAATTTGGTTGGGGGGCAGATGGAAACTTCCTGCTGCCCTGCATCTTAATACACCGAATTCTGGGAGTAAATCACACCTCTGCCACTCAGGGAAGCTGCTAATTGAATCTGCTCTGGTGGGAGAGGATAAAGCCAAGAGGCATTTACCACCATTATTTTTAATTTACTAAGAAGGAGAAAAGAGAGAGGAAGGAACAGGTTGTGCCCCTCTCATGTTGGAGGCCCTGACATTTCTGGGCAGAAGGTGCAAAAACCCCACGGCTACTTCTCCATTTGGATTTGTTTGTGGTAATCTGCCCTTCAGGCTGAAATAACCCTTCTGAGCAGGTCCTGCACTCCCAGAGGTGCTGGGAACATTGAGTTTAATGCCATCATAAAACCCTGTCATGGGTGGGAACAGAACAGGAGAAAATCTCAGAGGACCAAGAGCAGTGGAGAGTGCAGGGCTTTCCCCAGCCTCCTGCAGGAGCTCGATGTTTGCACCAGGTTTTATTCTTTTAAAACTCAAGGTAACATTTCTCTTCACCTTGGACCTGCTTTCCAGTGCTACCTTCAAACCCCAAACCCCTCGTTACCATTGTTTTGCCTTGTTGGCTTTGTTGGGCTCATTTGCCATGGGGAGTGTGACCCACTCCATTGGGATCAGGGGCTGTGATTTTGAGGAATGTTTCCATTTCCAGGATAATCCTACCCCTGCCCTACAGGATGTGCAGGAGCACAGCTCAGCTGGTCAGCAAATGTTGTGATCAGGCTCTGCCTCCTGCCCAGTTGTTTCAATCAGGTCGTGTCTCTCTCCATTTACAGCAGGGCTGTGGTGTGACTGTCAGCTCTGTGATTGTTGGTGACCCTCCCACAGGATCCTGCTCTGCTTTGAGCACTCGGTGTTTCACACTTGCTTTTCTTATGCAGGGGTGTTCCAGCATCTCCTTGCTCTGATAGCTGGGAGCAGATCTGGAATGCTCTGGAATTTCCACCCTCTGTAATTACAGTCACTCTGGCCATCCTCTCCCTTGGAGAAGACTGTGGAGACCCATGGATTTGCTTTGATGGAAGGGGATGATGGGGCACAGACCTGTGCTTGATTTCCTTCTCCACTGTTAATTAACATAATGAAGGTGCAGCTTTTTCTGGGGTTTGTGGCAGTGACTTCCAGGCTGCCTGGCAAACCCCTCGGTTTCCAAAAGTGCCCAGAGTACCCAAGGGCCTTCCTTGGCGTGTCCTTGGATGTGTCCCTCAACAGCCTTGGTCCCTCAACAGCCTCCTGTGCCATGGCCAGAGGGATGGAAGCACTGCCTTCAGTCCTGTCTCCTGCATTCCCCAGAGAACAGGATGTTCCATAGGATTGAGGTGTCCAGGGTTTCTTCAACACTTGCAATAGAGGAAAACATCACAGCTGTCCTGCCCTGGTGCTTGTTGAGCTAAAGGGAAAGAATGAAGGCATTTCCTCGAGGCTGAGGGACAGGATTTGGGTGTTGGCCATGGAAGTGATGGTCTCTGAGGTGGGAGCGAGTGCTGGGGTGCAGAGCCCGGGAGGGGAGCGTGCTGCACGACAAGGCTGCGGAACCCAGCCTCCTCTTCCTCTCGCTGGGAATCCCACATGGGCAGCACGAGGGCTGAGCTGGGCTGTGGAGGGATGTGGCCTCTCCTGATAAGAGGCTCTGGTTCCTGCTGCTGCAGATTTACAGCCTGGGAGCGGGCTCTGGGTGCTGTGCTTCACGGGGCTGATTTATCACAGCCCGGGGTGGCAGCTGCTTCCCTCTCTGCTCCCCGCTGCCTGCACGGCGAGTTACGGCTGTGAGACTCAGCCAGGGTGAGGCAAAGGCTCAGCTGAGGTCTCCACACGGTGGGACACAGATGGGAGCAGGTCTCTCTGTTGTCTGTGGCTTGGAGAATGTCCCCATTGCAGCACGGGGAGGGCTGGGACCATCAGGCTCCCCAGGGAGGGGCTGTCCCATGGCAGCAGGGATGTTTCCAGCTTTCAATCCCCGGTCCCGCATGCTGGAGCCCACCCAAGTGACCCATGTGGGAGACCCAGGACCATAACCAGCCCCACCAAGCAATGCCTGTGCTGCCCAGTTGTTTTCCATGTGTCCCTTTGATTTGACAGTGCCAGGAGGGGTGAGCTGCAGTGGGTAAGGAGGGGGAGGATGATGAGGAAGGAAAGGTCAGATGCCATCACTGCGCTCCCAGCTCCTGCCTGGGTGAGCTTCCCGGCTCCTCTGGTTTGTTTTAGAGGCAGCATGGGGGCCCCAGATCCCTGCAAACCCTCCTCGCTCTGGGTTTTATTGGCATGTGGAAATAGTTTTGTCTGGTTTCAGATCTGGCTGATCACTGACTTTCCTGCTGCCCTCCCCCCGAAAAGGGCTGACAACCAAGGGCGACCCAACCGCACTCATCTTCCTCCCGCTTTCTTCTTTCTCCCCACATTGTTCTCCGAAATCCCAGCTGCTGCTTTTCCCTCCTCCCTTTCCTATCCTCTCACATCAGCTGGGATGGATCTATCTGTGTTTTGTATAAAAGCTCTTTCTTGTTGTCTGTGCTTCTCCCCCCATCCTGGGGCTGTTGGGGTGCCCCATCCTCTCCTTGGGGCCGTGCAGGGACAGGAGCTCTGGCCACCCTCGTTGTCACCCCCAGGCTGGCAGTGGAGCAGGGGGAAGCCTTGGCAGGGGTTGAGGGCATCTCCAGAGTCCTCATTTTGCTTCTCTGACAGAGAAACTTGGCAGATCCTGGGGCCAGAAGCACCACATTCCTCCTGTATGTCTCACCGGTGAGGCACTGAGGTGGGGGATTCCTGGTGAGCCAGCTCCTGTAGGGTGGGACGGGATGGGATGGGGCAGGGCAGGTCTCCTCGTGTCCATGGGCTGCTCCCTGATCTACTCAGGCTCGGGATGGTGCATTTCTGTGCCCGTGCCTGGCTGCAGCTCCCACCAGCCCAGCCCAGCTGCATTCAGGCAGATCCCAGGGGACCCTCTGGCATCAGCAGGAGCCTCCACCCTGGGGAGCTCCTCATGGGGACCCCAGCCCTGGGATTCTGGGGTGTCCCTGGCTCAGTTGGGGGTGGATGCCGAGATTCCTTCTGTGCTTCCTTTGGGTCTTGCCCCCCAGGGCTGGGAAAGGGGGCACAGCCAAGGCAGTGCACAGAGACCAAGCAAGGGCTGGAGGGCCATTGGTACCTGGAGAGACTCTTGGTGTGAGCTGGTCAGGGAGTCCCCAGTGTCCCCCTCACCATTCCTGCCCACTGGCTCCCCTTCCCAGTGCTCAGTGGCTTTTTCCACCTCCAGTCTTCCCACCCAGCATGACAAAGGTCCCTGGGCAGCCTTAGAAGGGAACAGGAATCTCTCCTGGACTTCTGAGCCCTGGGCTTGTTCCCTGTTCCCAAACCCCTGCCATGTCTCCCCTCCTGCCAGAGACACTGGCTGCCCCCCCTGCCAGCGTGCAACAAATCACTCCCTCATCAAATCTGGGTGAAACATCGTGGATTAACTCACCAAGACTGCACAGGCTGTCCCAGCTGGGATGGAAGTGGCTGCATGCTGAGGATCATCCTGGGATGTTCCTGAGGAACATCCTGGGAGTCAGCAGGGACCAGGTGAGGGTGAGGAGCATCTAGAGGAAGGCAGCAGGTAACACCCACAAGCGAGTCCCCCTTTTAGTAGGGAAAATCTGTGGGCTTCATCCTCCTTTGGGTGGGCTCTGGCAGGCTGGAAAGCAGCTGGTGTGGGTCTGGAATCTCCTTCTTCCCCATGGGACTGCGCCTCCGAGTCAGCATCTCCCGAGGTGATCGCTTTCCTCCTTTCTCTTTTTAAAAATAATTTTAAATGCATGACTGGCAATTCAAGAGAAAACAGAAGAACAGCTGGTATTGCTGAGGATCTCAGCCCAGCCAGAGGAGACGTGTTCCTTTTGTGGAATCAAACATCCGTCAGGGAACAGTCATGCAAATTTATTTCGCTTTTCTTCTTTTTTACCTGTTCCATTGATCCGGAGCCTGTAGCAGTTGGCTCATGGAGAGACAGGTTTGTTAATTCAGGAGCCTTGCAAAGCCTCAGTGGGTGAGGAGGGGACTTTGCCAGAGCTCCTGGTTCGGGGGGATGCTTTGTGCTGTGTCTGGGGACCGTGGCACCGAGACACAGCCCTCCAAAGGAGAGGGGAGAGAGGTTTGCTGTGTCCCTGGGCACTGTGCAGGCTTGGAGTGGCCCTGGGAAGGCAAGAGAGTGGCTGCCAGCTCTGCCAAAGCTGCTTCCCACCACGGGAGGGGACAAGGACACTTGGTCACACTGCTGGGACAGTCACCACCAGCCCTGAGGAGTAAATGTGAGTTAAACCCTTAAAATCACAAGATGGGCTTTAAAATATCCAGCTGTGAGATTGTATTTGATTTTATCACTATTATTAGGCTCTTCAGTCCATCTGGATGTTTTCAGGAATCACCTGCCAAGCTCCTCTTGGCAGGTGGGAGGTTTAGGGTCCTGTCACTTCCAGCAATTCATGTTGAGGAGAGGTGACTCCAGCCTGACTGCTGGGATCCATGGCTGTGCCTGTGGGAAGGTGTCAGGCTGCCCTGCGTGGTCAGAGCCTCCAGAGGATCCCAGGTGGTTTGGGTTGGAAGGGACCTTAAAGATCATCTCTTTCAAACCCCCACGTTGCTCCCTGTCCTTAAGCCTTCTCCAGCAGTCTCATCTCCTGGGAATGAAGAGCAGATGGAACTGCCTGGGGAAGGGCCAGAGGCTGCTGCTCTCACTGCTCTAGGGGATCTTCTGCTCCAGGCAAGGGAAGAGCCAAACCCACCTTGGAGCAGGAGCAGGTCCAGTGTCTGGAGCCTGAGAAGCCTCTCTGTGCAGTCCCTGTGGATTCTCTGCATCCCTGCAACTCTGCTGTTCTCATTTCCTGCTGGAAGCATTGCTTTGTCCTCCAAGAAAATTTCTTTTTTGCTTGGATTGAGTGTTTGGTATTTTTTCCCCGCAAAGCCCTTCTCTGTGTCTCTTCACTGCAGGCAGCAGGGCCAAGCCCTTGGCTGATGAGTCCAGATGAGTTCAGACACCTGTGGGTGTCCCCACCACTGTCCCCAGCACGTGGGCTTGTGTGGCTGTGGAGGAGCCTGCAGCTGGCAGAACCAGGGAGATGCCTCATTAAAGCAATTTGGGAGATGCTCATCCGCACAGAAATCTGAATTCATTCTGCTCTCGCTGCCTCTCCTTCGTCTCCTCTTCCTTGAGCAGAGGAATTCTCTGGAAGGGAAGCTCAGGGATGTCCAGGGGCTCTTGGCTGGGAAGGGAGCGGGTGGAAACCCAAGGCTCCGGTGCCTCCTCCACATCCCTGCGGCCGCGGGCGTTCCCGGCACCGCGGATGTGAAATAATCCCAACGACTCCTGACGATGATCCTCGCTGTAGTTCCAGGTATCACCTCCTTTCCCCGGGCTTTTCCTCAGCCCAGCAATGTCTTGTCTGAATAACTCACCTAAGAATTCAGGATGGCAAATAAATACGGGATAATTGCTAACAGCTCGCAGGCAATCCGCTGCCAGAGCACGGCTAAACTCACGGTGAATTATTAATCCGCTATGAATTATTTGCCCGGCCCTGCTACGGAAGAAAAGCTCCTTCCCAACCTTTGCCTGATGAATGGGCTGGGGGCAGCTCTCTGGGTGCTGACTCAGCCCTTTCCCAGCTCCCTGCCTGCTCCTGCAGCCCCTGGGTAGTTCCTAAAGCTCTGGCTGTCCTTCAGGGTGGGTATGAGGATCTCACTCCCAAACCATCCTGTGGCTGCACAATTCCATCTCTCCGTGGCGGTCACACTCTGCCTCCCTCTGTGAGATCTTTGGTTTGGGGAGGTGGAGAGGGCTCCTTGCTGTTCTTCCAACCTACAAGCCCTGGAAAGAGCTGCTGATGCAGGGATGGAGTCACAGATGGAATCAGAGCAGGGATGCAGGCTGGAGACTTCTTGGGGGATCCTTGCTGGCTTTAATGTCACATTGCTGTGAAATGATCCATGGTGACATCCTTCATCCCTCTCCATCCATGAGGATGTTCCTCATCCCACCTGGGCCAAGCCAGGTGCTGGGAGCTCTCTCCTGCCCACGGATGAGGGGTGATGGCCTCCGTGGGCTTGTGGGATCCCACTGCCCACTTCTCCCCCCAGGAAACAGAAAAATGACCCTCAGAGGTGAGGAGCTGCTGGCCTGGGCTCATCAATCTCCATTTGCATCCGAAGAAGAAGGAAAAAAAAAAGAGATTTAAGAGCAAGATCAATATTGAAAGAGCCTGTCTTTTTTTCTTTTCCCTGTGCTCCTCTGGGAGTGGGAAACTCAAGGCAGGTACTGGGAGTAAATCCTCCTGGCTACCTGGATGTAAATCAGGAGGGAGGTGATGGATTTATGGGAGTCCAGCCTGATTTACACTCCTGTGTCTGGTCCCCGCAGGTCGGCGTGTGGCCCTGGGGAGGTGAAGTGCTGGAAGGGGATGGAGCCACCACCACCTCCAGCTGGGGCGAGGTGGGACTGGGGCTGGTGTGGGGGTGACTTTTCTGTGCTTTGTCAGCCCAGTGCAGGGAATTTAGGACGTCTTTGCCTCTTCCTGCTGGAGTTCAGGAAACACCCGCTCGAACCCAAGCGCCAAAGCGAAGGAATGCCCTGCTGGGGACTGACTTTGTAGCTTGGTGGGGAAAAAGGCTTTGGAGTGATGCTTTCCCCCTCCAGCCCTCCTCCTGTCACATCCCAAGAGCAGGTGAGACTTGCTGGTGGCAGGGTTGGTGTATCTGTGGAAGAGGAGAAGACTCTTCCTTCGGAAAATCCTCCTCTGAGAACTTTGGGAGGCCCGGGGATGGTGATGGGGGAGTTGTCCCAGCTCTGGGGCTCCCCTCTCCAACCCTCCCGTGTCCCTGGCCGTGGCAGGGCTGGAGCAGGCACCGGGAGCTCTTGTTATTCCTCTCATGCAGCAGGAAGGATTTCTGCGAGTGCCATAAACCATCACGTGGGCAGAGCCTGGGTGAGCTCTAATTGCTTCTATTTGCATAACGAGGCGAGGCTCAGCATCCTGCTGATATTTGAAAGAGGAAAATCAAAATCAGTTCTAGATAAACAACTCCCCCCTCCTTCCCCAGCCCCTGCCCCCCACTCCTAATTTGTGCATTTTTCCCTCCCCTTAATGCAGGTTTTTCAGGTCTTTGGTCTCCTCAGGAGCAGCGAGACCACCCCCTGGGACCCCTTCAGCCAAACCTGGGTGTCCCTTGGCCCTGGGAGCACCCTGGGCATTGCCAACCCTTGCTTGGCCCCCATGGCTTTGGGCTCTGGAGGGGCAGCTCTCCTGGTTGGGGTTCCAGGGGGTTTCCGTGCTTCTCTCTGCAGGGGGATGGTGCCTTGCTCACTCAAGGCCAGGTAACAAACACCAAGCAAAAATGTGTGGTGTGCCTTCCTTGGGGGATGAGGAAAAGGGGCTCCTTCCTCCTCCTCTTCCTCCCCAGCATGAGGGTTGGTGTCCTCTGAACCCTTCTCTGCCCTTTGAGGGAGAAGTGCTGACTCCAGATGTTTCCCTAAATGAGAACCTTCTGCAAACAGTGATGGATTAGATTAGATTTTAGGAAGAAACTCTTCCCCATGAGGGTGGTGAGACCCTGGCACAGGGTGCCCAGAGAAGCTGTGGCTGCCCCTGGATCCCTGGAAGTGTCCAAGGCCAGGCTGGACGGTGCTTGGAACAACCTGAGATAGTGGAAGGTGTCCCTGCCCATGGCAGGGGGTAGAATGAGATAATCTTTGGGGTCCCTTCCTTCTGGGACTTGGTTATTTTTGCTTTTTTGGCCCATCCATATTCAGGGCCCCTCAGCCTGAAGTGGGGCTGGAAGGATGGAGCAAACCTGGCTGCTGGCATTCACTGCTCCCTCTGCTCTCCTGCCTGTGCCAAGCATGTGGCTGGGGCTGCTGCCTGCATCCCTGTCCTGGGCCATGAGAATTCCCCCTTCCCTTGGCCCTTGTGGTGTGTGAAAACCCTCGGTCATGCCAGTGTGCCCAACAGCAGTGGGGCAGCAACATTTCCCCCAGCCCCTCCTCACCCTCCTGGTCCCACAGAAGCTGCCTGGGGCAGGATGGAGAAAAGGAGAAGGATCCTCAAAGGTGGGAAGAAATCTCTGCTGCAGGGAGATGGGGTGGGGGAAGAAAAGGAACCAGAGGAGCAGGAGACACCTGGTGCTGCACATGGGGGCTGTGTGTGCACACAGCAATTTCCCATCAGCCTGATGAAAGGACCAGGAGCTCTTGAAGCTGAAGCCAAGGTGAGTAACCTGTGGCTGTCCCAGGGCTGCTGGGGGGAAGAACTCTTTACTCAGGAGCAGCAGGGGTGCTCTGCCAGGAGCTGGGACGTTCAGCTCTTCAGTCACAGCTTGCCAGGAGGGGTTGGGTTGCAGCATCCCACCTGTGCTGGGAGGAGGGATGCTGGCCAGGCACCTCCACCCTCATCCCCACATTGCTGGTCCAGGGGGATGCAGGATGGAGAGGGTTTCCCTCCTTGCTGGGTCTCTGTGGCTGAGCTGGGAGTCCTGGCCATGGTGGGGCTCCCCAGGGCTTCAGTAGAGGGAAACACAGCCCAGGTTCCAGCTGGGAAACTGGGACTTTGTGCTGGCCTGGGCAAGGCTTCCCTATCCCAGCCAAAGCTTCTCTGGTGCCTCCTGCCCCAGCAGCAGGAGGATTTTTCCTCCTCTCATATGGAAAAGCATCTCCCACCACCATCACACAGCTCCTTTTGCCCTTCCTGGGATCTCACTTGCACCTCCAAATTTCCAAGGGCTTCCTGGGCTCTCTATTCCCCCCCTCCACGTTGCGTTTGGGATTTGTATTTCATTCTTATTTATCTCTCCATAGGTTTGTCCCTGTCATTGCTGCTGTTCCCAGCTTTCCAGCAGGTTTGCTCTGCAGAGAGCTGCAGGTTGGCTATGAAATATGACAAAGCGTTCATTTAAATGCACACCATGATGTCGGTGAGTCCATTAGGGGAATTAATTTGAATGGCTGGCGTTTAATAAACAGCCTTGTTCCTCCTCTCCACACACAGCCCCCACCCCACCACTGCTGGCAGCTTGGTTAAAAAACCCCCACATGTGGATATTGGAGGGAGAGGGGAGCAGGTATCGGGGTCTGGAGCAGGGAATGGGGGGGGATAATAAGAGAGATCTGGTGTTATATGAGGAATTGCAGTTTGTTTTGTTCACAGTAAAAAAAAAAGCACATGTGGAAGGGGTTTGGGCTCTCAGGGTGTTTGGTGCATGGAGAAAACGGGGAGGGGGCACAGGGAGGACACGCTCCGGCCGGAGGGTCCCAGCCTGGCTCCGAGCACGCCAGGCTGGGGGGAAGAGAGGGGGCTCAAAGGATGTTGCTCCCCATATGGTGTGTATTACAAGCTCCTTTCTAGTTGTAAAGATTAATTTAAAGCCTTTCTCACCTCCCCCCCATCCCTCTTCCATTGACAAATGAACATCTGGGCTGAATGCTGCCCAGATCCTAATCAAAGCATTTTTCCAGGGCCGTTGTCTGCCTTTATGGCTATCTGCTCTTCGGATGCTCTGCAGTTCCAATGCACTTGGCAATTCAGCCTGTAAATACCCCTCCCCAGGATTTATGATTGGGGATAATGTGATTTTTCTCTTTGCCTCTGGATTCGTTTGTTTGGTTTGGTTTAATGACATTTCCTTGTCTCTGCATAAGTGAGGGCACGCAGGGAATTCTCTTCCCTCCCCTCTTTGCAGGGAGTTATTAGCAATGAACAAAACTGGCTTTTTTGGGGGGCTGATGGGCACACATCAAGGGGGCAAATCCAGCCCTGAATTCCTGCTGAGCACCCCTGGTCATCCCAAACCATCTATTTTTCCTACAGAAGCTTGTTTTTCAGGATTTTTGAGAAAGCAGCTTTTCACCAAAGCAAAGCTGAGCCCTTTCCACAATATTCAAGGGCTTCTTCATCAGGGAGAGGCAGCACAAGACACAGCCCAGTGTGGAAAAGCTGTTTGCTGCCCAAAATGGGGTTCAAGAAGCCAAATGAGGTTCTTGAAAACTGGGGAGTGCTGTTGCTCAGATCCCATTCCCACCACACTTGATTTTCCCCCTGCAGGCTCCATTTTGGGAGTTAAAAGTTTAATATATAAGACCCAGCTAAGATGTTGAATGTTTTTTGTAGTGTCCCAGGTGCTGTAGGAAAGGATGTAGGAAAGGGGAAAAAGGCAGGAAAATCCCTTTAGGGCAAATATAGGGAGTTGGAGGGGTTGTGGTGTGGGGTTGCTGTGTTGATCCCTGTCCCTGAATGAGGAGAGAGCTGGGAAACACAGAGCTGATGGGTTTGGGGTATGTCCTGGGTGTATTTATTCCTGAAGAAATCCAGCCTCCAGGACCTGGGCTTCCTTTGACAGGGCATGGAGACTGGTGGATTTCCCCAATGGATGCTTTCAGGAGGGTGTGTGAGTTCAGTCCATTTAAACCACCATGGAGAGGCTGTGTTTACACAGAAAGTGCAGGGGGTAACGGCACCAGTAATTAAAAACTCTCCTAAATGAGATAAAAAAAATCACTGGAGTGGAAAGTGCCTGGCTGTTCCTCCTTGGCCCTCCAGGAAAAGGTGCAGCCTGGATTTTGGTGATGCAGGGTTGAGTACCATCCATCACCGGGACCCTCCCCACTCCAGGGTGTCACTGGGGAAGCTGAGGAACATCACAGGTGCTGGGCTTGATTTTCCTAAGAAACTCTGGGTTTCTCACAAATCTGATGAGTCTGGATGAAGAAGGAAAATCCCTGAAAATGGATCTGGGATTGTGAAGAGCCAGAGCTGGACTCCTGAAGGGTGTGGGGCTGAAATGACCCCAGCACTGACCCTGGCTGAGGACAGCCACCCATGCAAAGCTCCAGAGGTAAAGAAACACCTTCCTGAGCATCCAGAGGAGACTTTGGGGTGAATTTTCATTTCTCTGCGTTTTTGATGTTGATTTTTAGAGCACTCAGCACTCTCTTTTTCCTCCCTTTCCTCCTGATTCCCCAAAAATGAGCAGTAAGACAGTGAAGCCTGGTGTCAGTCCATCCTGAGCCAGGGTATCCCCATGGGGAGAGAGCAGCCCTGGCAGCCCCGGGGCTGAGGCCAGGGGGATTTGTGGAGTTTCACACCATCCATCCCTGGGTCACCTCAGCGGGGTGAGGTGAGAAGGAGGACTGGGTGCTGAGGGGCATTGTGGCCGAGGAGGCTTTTTGGGAAGGGAGAGGAGAAGGCGTGGAAGGTGCTGGGGAGCCTTCCTCGATGTCCCCAGGGAGGAGGAGGCGATCCCCGGCAGCCGCGTCGGGAGAGGGCGGCCGGGGCCCCGCTGCCGAGAGGGGATTTGCAGCTGAACTCTGCTCGGAAAGTCGCTCCCAGCCTTTTCTCCTTTCTTTCTGGATTTAAGGCAGCTTCCAAATTCCTGCGCAGCCAAATCCTGCCTGGGACTGCCAGGAAACCCGGCCAGCAGCAAGTACGTGCCGTTTCTGTACCCACAGCACAGCCAGGGCTGCTGCTGTCCTGCGGCTGATGCTGACGGGACGGAGCTCCAGCCCTCCCGAGGATCCCGTCCCTTCCCTGTCTGCCCCCCTGCCCCGGCTGCTGCCCGGGGGTCACCCCTCCTTCATCACCGCCTTTTTATACCCCAAAACACCCCATCCCGGACTCCCCAAACCTTAACATCCTCCCTCCCCGTAACCTCCCACCCAGCCCATGGAAGGAACACACCGCCTTCATCCCAGCGGGATTTGTGATCCCAGGGATTCCCAGCGCTGCCTGCCATCGCTCTCGACAATCCCGTTTGTTTTGGGGCGCTCCTTCCTCATTTCTTTCTCTCTCAGTCCCTCGGGAGGGTTTTAGGGGAGCACGGAGGTGCAGGGGGCAGAGCCCCGAGGTCACAGTGAAATTTGGTCTCCATGGGGAATGTCGGGGAAAGTGGGATCGGGAAAACCCTGCACTGCCGTGCAAGCTCCTGAGCACCGCAGCATTCATCCCCGCATCCCTGAGCGCTTGGAATTCCATGGAATCCACCCCAGCGTGACCCCAAAGCAGCCGTGGGAGAGCTGAGAAGGGGCAGCGCTCGCAGCATCCTCCCGGCCGCGGCGGGGATGCGGAGCGGGCTCCGGCCAAGCCCACCCGTGGGACTCCTGAGCTGCTCTTTCCACCGGTGACTCATGGAAAAACCACTTGTTTTGCAGCGGCTCTCAGCATGTCGGGCGATCCTGCCCCCGTGCCTCTCTCGTCTGTCTTTGTTTTAAAGGATCATTGGTATGAAAACATCTGGGACCCCGACCTTCCTGAGGAGCTCGCTCACCTGAAGGCATTTTCCCCTCTGGATGTGTGCGGGGCTGGCTGTGCAAGCCTGGGAGGCAGTCTGGTCACGCTCCCAGGGTTGAATTTTTTGGGGATTAGTATTTTTGAGTGGCTCTTATACAACGGCGTTGGAAGCTTGGAGGGTTTCCACCGGCTCCTTGCGTGTTGTTTTCCACACTCCTGCCAGCAGCACCAGCTGCACGGGGCCCCCCCAATTCTCCCCAGAAAGGTTTGTGCCACAGCCTGGGGTGATGGGGCTGGGGACTCATCCAGCCTTGTCCTGGATGTCCCCAGTGTCCCCAAGGCCAGGCAGGACATGGAGAAGTGAGACCTCGCTGTGTGGCTTGGCTTCTCGATGCCTCGTAGGAAGCAAGCAGGGTCCCTCGGTAGATTTGGGTTAAAACACTCAGAATGGGAATGATGCTGATTCCCAGCGAGTTCCCAGCACCACACTGCTTCCCAAACTCTCACCTTTCACCGCTTTTTCTCCAAGTCCTTCAGAGGGCAGAGATGGAGCACGGCCCTTTCCCAGTGGGACCGGCTCATCCCAGACACGGCTGCAGCAGGAGTCTGGGCCAGCTCTGAATTTAACTGAATTGGCTCTTTTAAAATGTTTTTTCTTGGAAACAGGCATTGAGAGGGATGTTCTGTGGTGCTCCCTGCTGTGTACCACACCTTCACCCTTTCCTCAGAGAGCACTGACCGTGCCACTGCTCTCTGGAAAGCACATCAGCAATTGTTTTTTCTTTTTTTTTTTTTTGAGGGGGGGGTGATGTTTTAGTTTGGAATCTGACATGGAAAATCATTTCCAAACCCCCAAATTAGAAACAGAATAATAATACAGAGGCTTGTTTTGGAGGAGGTGGTGTGTGTCATCCCACAGCAATGAGAAACTTGTGCTGGAGAGGAGCAAAGAGCTGTGATTTGTTTTTTTAACACTCCCCAAAGGACTGATGTGGCTCTGGGATGCTGCTCCTGCTCCCTTGTACCCATGGATGGGGAGGGGAGAGTTGCTGTGGGCAGGGGGTGTCCTTACATCATGTGAGGGGCTGTATCACCCAATATCGTTGTTCTTACACTCGGTTTTGTGGAGAAAAGGGAATTGTGCCGTGTGGTTTTCTGCCTTGCCCTTCCCTAAGGAGTTGGGATGGAGAGCTGATGTTCAGGGCTGGGACAGGAGCCAGTATTTTGCCATGCTGGGCTGGAGGGAGGGATGAGCAGGTGATGCTTTCTCCTTGGGATTTTCTATTTTGAATGCTGTGGATTAGAGGGAATTCACTGCGAGTTGCTCTCCCTGTGGTCTCTCTCTCCCAGAAAACATCAAGTCCTATGAAAACTGAGTCGGACTCAGAAAGAGAAGTCATGCTGAGGCAGGAGCTAGTCCTGCCTGAGATGGGCTCACTGGCCACTGCAGCATTGCCAGAACACCCTTAAAAATAACATATTTTTAAAAATTGTGACATTTAAAAACATTTAAAAAAGGTTTCCTCATGTGTGGGACCGGTGGTTGCTCGGCCAATTTAAAGGCTGAATTCCTGTTCAGAGGAACCTTCACCCCTCTCTTGCTCTCTCCCTGTTGATTATAACACATTCTACACCCCAAATCTGTGCCCAAGCCGGGGTGCCCCATCTGCCTTTGGGATGTCCTCAGGACACATCCTGGGGGGGACAGGTCTGCATGGAGCCATTCCCTGGGATTTAATAAGACACTTATTGTATGTTAAATATCAAGGGCTGATAGGAAACATGTGTCCCGAGGATTAACAGCCGTGTAAAAGATAAAGCCACGAGTTAAACCTCCAAACAGCGTGTTTCAAATAACCCTTCAGGCTGCAGTCTGCACTATTGGGGTAACCAGGACTGGGATGGGGAAGGTAAAATGTGTACTGCTCCAAAAGAGTCCTTGGGATGGGCTTGGAACTGGGTTTTCTCCCAGCAAGGTGATGCCCAGGGATGCCGGATCACGCAGGGGTGACATCAGCTCCTGCTTCTCCCATTTCTTCCTCCATTTCCACCTCTCCCCCTTCTTCTAATGTGTTTTTTTCCTATTTTTTTTTTTTTTCCCAGGCCCCAGTTTCTCCCCTGTCGAGGCAAACGCTTTGGCTAATTAGCAAAACGTGTCAAAGAAAATGATTAATGTCCCAGGAGGAGGCTGAGCTGCCTTTGTGCCAGCATTGCCTGACTTGTGCTCTTAAAGGTTTTATTAAAAGATAAGGGAGCTCGTGACGGGTGAGCAAAGCGTGTTAAAGGGTCGGAGAAGCAGGGGATGTGGGGCAGATTGGGGTCACCCTCGGAGGGAGAGGCCAGGGCTCGTGTTTCCCTGCCTCTGTGCACCACCGTCACCGCGGTGTCTGGCCTTGGCAGGGGAAAAGACTTTAAAAAAATGGCTGAATGGCTCCTTTATTCTTCCAGGGGCAGGTAACTCAATCTCCTCGGCTGGGCCATGAATGTTGCAGTGTTACTGGGCTCTGTGAGAGCGATGCTTTAGGGGGTCTTGGGCATCCCAAGGTGAGGCTGGGATGCTGAGGATCGGGCAGAGCCAGGCTTGTGCCCAGGACGGTGGTGGCAGCAGGGACAGAGGTGCTTGGGTAAGGGTTTGATGGCCAGAGAGGTGCCCATGGTCAGGATTGAGCCCAGTGGGACAGCCCTGACCTGTTTGCTGTGAGTTGAGACCCCAATCCCAGCTCCCTCCTGGCCATCCCAGGGCCAGGTGGGCAGCAGGGGCACAGGAGGGAACCAGAAGCAGGGTCCCACTGGGCTTCTGCCAGGACCATGAACCACAGCACCCAACTGTCCTCATCTCTCTAGGCTTTGGACATGTTTTCAGCAACCCTCAAAATATTCTTGCAAACCAAACCCCTTAAACCCCCCAAAACCAGCAGCTCTTGCAGGGGGGTCTCGCAAAAGTCAAAAACTTCTCCGCAGCTCCACTGTGGGATCACATAAACCAGAGGCAGCAGTGCCAGAGCATCCTTTTGCCATGCCAAAATCCCGTCTGGAACAGCAGCCTGGGAACAGGGAGAGGGTGAGAGTGGTGGGAGAGCCATCAGCAGCACTCTGGTTATTTTATCAAACCCAGCAGACATTGATGTCTGCAGCCACAGAGGCCCAAACCCCTGGATGCACATCAGAGGGGTTTTGGGAGGGGGCACAGCTGGCAGGAGCTTCGGGAGGGGCTGCAGGAGCTGCTCCGTGAGGTTTTCCTCCAGCAAACAGACCTCTGGGCTTAATAAGCTATTTGTAAAACTCACAGTGGATAAACAAGAGGCCGTGTGTCAGGCTGAAGGCGGCCTCGCAGGGCTCCGCCGCGCGGGGTGGGACCTCAGCACAGAAATATTTTCAAGATAAACAGAGGAAAATGAGTCCTGGAGGAGGCCAGAGCCGCTGGCAGCAGCACGCCGCTCCTCTCCAAGATTATTTCGGGGCAGGAACTTGGCTTTCTGCACACTGCAGCTTTTTTATTTTCCCTGCCTCTGAAGGGAACCTCGCGTGCTGCTGATTCAGAAATAAACCTGAGGAGGGGTTGGCACTGAAGGCAGCGGTGAGGAGATGTGCAGAGCCCGGGGCTTGCAGGGGAGTTTTGGGGTGAGGGAAGGAGCTGGGATGCACAGCTGCTGCTGCAGATCCCCCTGGTCAGAGCTGCCTTCCCTGGAGAACCCTTGGGCTGAGGTAACAGTGTTGGGTTGGGGATGTTCAGCCTGGAGAGGAGAAGGCTCCAGGGAGATTTTAGAGCCCCTTCCAGTGCCTAAAGCGGCTCCAAAAGAGCTGGAGAGGCACTTCAGACAGGGGCCCGCAGTAACAGGACAAAGGGGAATGGCTTCTCACTGACAAGGGGCAGAATTAGATTGAATATTGGGGAGAAATTCTTCCCTGTGAGGGTGGGAGGCTCTGGCACAGGGTGCCCAGAGAAGCTGTGGCTGCCCCATCCCTGAAAGTGTCCAAGGACAGGTTGGACAGGGCTTGGAGCCGCCTGGGATAGTGGAAAGTGTCCCTGCCTGGAGGTAGAACAAGATGGTCTTTAAGATTCCCTTCAGCCCAAACCATTCTGGGACTCTGTGACTCCAGTGTGAGCAGCAGAGCTGCCCTGCCTGGCTGCTGGTGCCTCCTGCCCTCTGTCAGCTCCTCCACTCCCCAGCAAAGGTAGAGGCAACTCCGTGGTGTCCCAGAGCAGGACATGGGCACTGCCCTGGGAAATGGGCTGGGATTCATCCTTCCATCCCCTCTATCCCCCCAGACCCACTGTGCTCTTCATCCTCCCCACCCCCTCCATCCCACCACCCCTGGGCTCCGGGGCTTTGGTGCTGGTTTCCTTCTCCTCTCTTCTGTGCCTTTAAACTCCAGAACCGTGGATTGACACCCAGCCTGGGGCAAAGCTGGACATCGGGCACCAAGGCTGGGACCAGCACAGCCTCAGCAGCCCACATCTCCCAGCGTATCTCTCCCTCTCTTCCCAACCCCCAGCAAATTTAATTAAAAGTCATTCAGATTCCTTTGAAAGAAAATGTCATCCGTCGACACAATTACACTTTAACTAACCAAAGCTGTTACAGTTCCTATATATATTGGAATCAGGCTGTCGTTATTAGTTCTAAGTAAGTAATTTATTCCCATTATTGTGTTCAAATTACAGGATATTACCCCCTGGGGAAATAATCCTGTTATTTGAAATGTAAAAAAGAATTCACATGGACAACAATGGATTCCTAAATGAACCCAACAACATCCCCCAATCCCAGTGTGGCATCACTTGCCTCAGATAGGGAAAATATTAAGTTTCTTTTAAACAGGTCCTTGTCTCTGCCCTTTCTCTTCTCCTGCTGCAGGTAAGGTAAAATGGGCTCCTCCTCTTCTTCAAGAGCATCAATTTATTGAGGGAATCCTGAATGTGAAGGAATTTGGTGGGGAGTGTAAAGCATGTATGTGCATACATATATATTTATATATATATATATGTGGGTGTCTCTTTTTAATCTGGTGGTGGGAAGGGAGCCCTGGGATGGTGGGATTGAGTGCCCAGCATGGCCCCACGGGTTTCTGCTGGAGCTGGGAACCTGTGCCTTCCTCCGGCAAAGAGCTGCCGAGGTTCTTCTGGAAACACTGTTCCCTTGATCAAGATCTTCAGTGAAGGCAAATAACAGCTCGCCTCTGCAACACCCAAACATAAGCAACTAATTTGGACCACCGAAAGGAAAAAGGGGGAGGAAAAAAAAAAAAAAAAAAAAGAGAAAGAGGAGGAAGAGGGAGGGGAGGGAAGAAAATCAGATACACTTGTAACCTGATTACAACAGCCAGCTATGTGTGCAAAATCACAATGCAGCTCTATAATTAAATCTCTCTTTCCCCCTCCTGCCGAGCTCTTTCCTCTAACAGGCGCGGTACAAAAACAGTCGTTAGGACATCAAATTCCAGCTCCGACAAGAGGGGACTTTTTTGTCTATAGCTGCTCGGCTCGTCTTTAAGGAAATAATAATTATAAGCCCAGTGCCGCTGGCTGACGAGCTTTGTGGAGCAGAAAGGGCTCGTCTTGTCCAATCACCCCTTCCCCCATGCAGAGGGCTGGGTGATGGGAAAAGAGATGGGATAACCCTGGGAGCCAGCCTTGGACACCCCCTCCGTGTGCTGGACCAGGGGGAGAGGAAACCCTGGGGTCTAACAAGATGCTCGGAGTCACAGAGACTTCTTCCCCTCTTCCCCTGCTGAATCCACCTCACTGAGTTTTGGCAGCGGCAGTTTGGTGGCACAGGGCGCTCCCGGGTGGGTCTGGATGTTTGGGAGTGTGTAAATCACCGGTGAGGGATGTGAGGAGCCAGCAGCTCCTGCCCACAGCGTTTCCCCAAGGGTTTCTGCCCTGCCTGGTGCTTGGCTTCTCCAGCCAGATCTGGGCTGCAGGGTGATGGGAGGATGCCATGGAAGGGATCAGGTCAGTGAACCCCAAAAGCAGCAGGGAAGGGACCCCCAGCACTGTGGGTGTTGTGGGGAGCAGTGCTGGCAGCCTTTCCCCAGCCCTGCCTGTTGATGACTTGGATTTACTCCAAATTGGTGACAGGGAGCTATTCCCATCCCTGTGACACCCAGCACGTGCTTTTGCTGGCAGCTGCGGGCTGGATTCAGCCTCAGGGACCCAGTTCCTCGAGGGCAGGCTCCTGCTTTCTTCCTCGTGGTATTTTTGGGAACAAGTCTTGCATCCCATCTTCTTTCCTGCTGCGAGTCGAGGGAAGGTGCATTGAGCTTCTTGCAAATGGTGCAACGACTCACAGGATGGCGAAGGAAAAAAACCCTGGCACCAGGAAAAAACCCTGGCACCAGGAAACCCTCCAAAGGGCCCCAAAGTGCAAGATAACCACTAGTGAGACAGGATTTATCCACTACACCTTGTCTCGGCAGCTGGCACGTGTGGGAGAGCACGACCGAGGACGGACGCGGGCTTTGCAACGCGCGGCATGTGACACGGAAACTCGGATGCTGCTCCAATAAAACTGTGCAGGTTTGGTTTTAATGGCAATTAACAGCTGTTAAAAGGTGAAGGATCTATTCTGCTAACACCCAGCGCTTCTCATGCCTTTCATGAAGGGATTTGAAAATACATTTGTGAGTGTTAATTTTAAGCCACCGTAATGTACCCCGGGGAGGCGGATGGGTTTACCCTGTTTTCAGGCAGGGAAGCTGCAGCAGGCCAGGGCACGGTGTGGGGATGAGCATTCAGTGCTGGCAGAGGTGGTGAAATCCATGTCTGTCTCTGGAAGAGGGATGGGAGCAAGCCGGGGACCAGGCGGCAACATCAGTGCAGTTTTCACCAGCACTTCCCCACTCTTTTATTTTGTGGGGAGATTAACTTGGTGCAAAACCAAAGGCACTCATGAGTTTAACCTTCAGCAGGACCCTCGCGCTGGGGGGGCACGTAGGAAATCATCTTTCCCTGGGAGATGCTGCAAATCTGGATTTTCCAGTTCCTGGAGGGCTCTGCTTGTTTAAATTAGAAGCAGATAGGAGAGGTGAATTTTAAGAAGGACAGAGCAAAGGCACACAAGTATGCAGTTAACTTCTAAACTTCTTTCTCTGGCTCTCCCGCTGAGTAAATGCTTTAGGAGCTTCAAACCACAGCTTTTAATATCTCCTTAACATGCCCCACGATTCCTTCCCCCCTGTCAAAACAGCGAGAGCAGCTGTGAATATTTTCCATTTTAGAATGTTTTGTATGCATACGAAAGTACCTGCAGCTCCAGTGGGCTGGGCTACGGAGAACTGCTGAAGCCAAGGGTACCTATTTTATATCAAACCTCAAAATAAGACATGCTCCTGCCTCTCTCTTGCTCGTGTCCTGCATCCAGAAGGGTATTTTTGATTTAACTGACAGATCAAGGGAAAAATCCCCAATTTACTCTGTTGATGCAGAAGGTCTTGTCATTCCGAGCTCAGCTCACCTGGATGGAGGATTGTTTTAAACTCCCAAATGCAGGACCTGTAATAGCGGGGTGTTGTATGGGGACTGCAGTTTTGAGGAGGTTTCCCATGCACGTTTCTCCACTAAACCACATTTTTTCCGCTGAAAGGTGTAACTGCCGTTTCCGTGCCTTACAACCAATTTAGCAGCTGATCCGTAGCCAAAAAACGCAGGCAGTAATTACAGCTTTGGGGTTGGTGCTCCTCTCAAAGCCCTCTATGGGTTGTGTGTGTCAGCCCTCCTCCCTGCCTATTTTTTCCCCCTGATCTTGGATGAAAAAAGCTTATTATTGGGTAAAAGGGGAAAAAAAAAATAATAAATCCAGCCTGATGTATCCAAGAGCCAGCTGTGAAAAAAGCCCAGTACAGGGGCTTGGTGGAGGTTGTGCAAAGCAAAGGACACCCAGCATTGGGCAGGTCCTGACACTGGGGGTCCCAGCTTGGGATTTGGGGTGGAAGTGAGTGCACAGGTGGCAGAGCAGGAAAACAGGGTGGGATTGTTCATAAATACCCACCCTCCTGTGCCAGGCAAGGAAAAAACCCCACCAGTCTGTATTTGGATTCTAAACCAGCCTGATCTGGGACATGTTTGTCTTTACAAACCCCAGAGCTGGGGGATCAGAAGTGCTGTGAGCTGGGGGGAGGGCACCAACCACAGCTCTGTGCACCCCCAGCCCCTCTCCCTTCTTCCCTGCTCCGGCTGGGATGGTGAGGATGCTGCAGCCTCCAGCTGCTGCCAGGCACTGGGTACAGCCCCTGGTGGGGGTTATTTCTTGGGCTCCCCCCTCCACGCAAAGCCTGCTGACAGGCTGAGCACAAGGGTTATAATCAGCCAGGATTTATGGAGAAAGCCGAAATCCCGAGCTGTTCTGGTCATTAATCAGAAATTCTTCGCTCAGTTCCCAAACCGTTTCCCTGGGGATCTCCTCGTTGGGACCCCCCACTCCACAGCCCCCTCCCCACGGATGGCAGCTCCTTCTTTGCAGGCACAGGGGCTGGGCTGGGGAGAGACCCCAGGCTCTGGAATTATCCAAGCCCCCCCATCGATAAATAAATCGCTACGGATGCATTGAAATAAACCCCAGCAGGGCCCCCCTTGCCTTCAAATCCCACCTCTGTCCTTACAGGGTTTTATTTGGGGGGGATGGGACCTTGCTGTCAGACTGGGTTCTGCTTTTGAGGTGGGGGGGAAGGAATGAAATCAGGGCAAAGCTTTGCCAACGCATTGGGATCGTCGCCGTCCGCGTTTTAATGTGATTTATGCCTGGATTTCTAAATCCAGCCACTGACTGCATGCTTTAAATATAGCTCCAAAAACACCCTGAAAACGTGTAGTAAGCACGTTAAAAACAGCGGGCGGAAAGGATGCACAGCACCCCCCCGGCTAAGGATGGGGAGCATGGGGGGTTTATTGTGGTGGATAAAAAGGGGATTTGGGGGGGGTCCCAGCAGTTGGGGATGGGGGTCCAGCAGGGCCTGTGCCCAGTCTGCAGGTGCAAAGTCGAGAGCTGGGTTGGCAACGAAGGGGTGAGTGTCCCCTACCCCCCCCCCC